>NC_134836.1:87216996-87518370 GCF_004210375.1 Tachypleus tridentatus | reverse complement strand
AGAGAATTTTTTGATACAATACTTCACATGTCACTTAATTGTGACGTGCTTGCCATATGTAATGTAACATATGTGATGTGCTTGCCATATGTAATGTAACATATGGGTTTACTTGTGCTTTTTTTTATCCCTGCCACACCTTCTTAGGCCTTCACTCATTTTGTAGATACGTATTGATTTAAACAGATGTGAGTTGTTTATGAATTTAATAATTGCTTATTTTCAATTACTTACTGTTACCGTTTTCTCAGTTTCGCACGTTTTGTTTACCACAGTTTCTTGACAATCATCTAAAGAAACATCATCTGTATTAATAGTTACAGACGTGGTATGTGGGTTGTATATACTATCAATCACTTATGTAAAATACGTTAAATAAGAAAATAACTATCGTGTACCTTATATAAAAAACATACAAGTTTTATACTTAGTAATTAGTTATTAGAAGGTTTTTGGTAACTAAATATAAAGTAACTTGTTTGTGACAAAACATTTCTCACATTCTGATCTATGATCATAAAGAAATGTTCAGATGTTTTCAGTTTGCTCCACAGGGATTTAAAAACCTTAATTTACCCATTTCTGACTTGCACTAACTTGACAAACATTAATCTTTCCCTCCAGATATACACATTGTTATTAGCTTAGCGCTTACTTTCTTAACTTTGATTACAATGAAACTTTAAGATGTTGTTGAGTACAGTCCAGAACTTCTAGTAGTACAGGTTTTATAGTATATTTACAGAACATAGTTACAATAATATGAAGATTATGGACAATAGAGGATGGATCTTAGATAGAAAGTTTAGATCCAGTGTTTATTAGGAAAAACAATAACAGCAACAACGGGTATAAATTTACCATTTGTCACTGACGAAGAAAAACCCTTGGGTTTATTTTCTGATTCCCAGTTTTCCTGTGGATTCCTCGTGCTTTTGAATATCATGACTTATGCTGGTGCTAAATAGTAGGACTGCATGGAGGATGACATACACACGTTGACCCCATCATTCCCGTATGTCAATAAGAGAAATGTCACAAGCAACACGGACCTTGACTACTAAAACAAAATGTTTAATCACTTTTTGGGGGGTACTGAATTAATATAGTAAATTTTTAATTAATATACAGCTTGTTTTAGATAAATATAACTAAAAATATTTCACAAGGTCAAAATGAATTTTAGACCTCTGACTGTTTGGAGTTCTGCTAGCTTTACGGTTATGCTTTGTAAAGAATTTCATCTAGCCTATTGAAAACCAGTTCTTTGGCATCAATGACCTTAACTGTATATTAATGATGGTAATATAGTATTATCAAGAATATTTAAGACATCTGACCAATTTGCTTTACTGAAAGTACACAATGAATCATTATGGGATAGTTGATAAATGAGTCTGCTCAACTCAGTGTATGAAGAAAAAATCTGATTGAAAATCACGATAAAAATTATATTGCATGCTGT
The DNA here is from genome assembly GCF_004210375.1 of Tachypleus tridentatus. Lineage (NCBI taxonomy): Eukaryota > Metazoa > Arthropoda > Merostomata > Xiphosura > Limulidae > Tachypleus > Tachypleus tridentatus. Next base: position 87,516,905 of record NC_134836.1, on the reverse strand, counting down.
ACATAAACATAATCAGTAATTCTAATAGAAGGGTAGATGTGCTTCACGAGTGTATTGCCGCTGTCCTTACGAAAGCTTAAAATCGGTTCCAAAACCAAAATGATGTAAAAAAAAAATAACGCAAGCAGAGAAGACAGACTTACTTATCAAAATGACTAGAAAACTGAGTGGCAATATGTAACCATTAGAAGGCACTGAATCATCATTAGGTTATTTTCATTGTTAACGGCTATAATCCCAATTACATTTCACAAGATTTGAAGACTTAGGTTAGGTAAAAATCCACGTACTAAACAAACAGCGACAAATAATCTTTACAACAGCAAAGTTAAGTAACTTATGTATATATAAATATTTTAAATGCTATAACCAACTTGCTCTACTTGCAAATTACAAGCCACAGGTTCGAATCCTTATCACTGAACATGTTCATCCATTCAGTGGTGGGAGCGTTACAATGTGATGCTCAAACACACTATTCATTGGTGAAAGAGTATCCCAAGAGCCGCCGGTGTTGACTAGCTGCTTTCTACTTGGTATTTCACTACTAACTTAGGGACTGCTATCTGAAGAGGAAGTGGCCGCAATCAGCCAAATTTGCCCCAAATCATCGACGAAGTATCAGCAACTAAAGTACCTCAACTATAAAATAAAAATGAACTAGGCCATTATCTATAAACTTAATGTAAATACACCACTCGTTTACTATTAAGGTTCACCCAGCTAATCCATGCACGAAGTACCAATATTCTTATAAGAGTTAATATTTTTATATTAGTGTCCATTTAACTTCATAAATCAGAGGAAATTGCAAAAAAAAAAAATACTAAAACTGAAATGTATACTGGCTGCCTATCTGTATAACTATATACTGGCTGCCTATCTGTATAACTATATACTGGCTGCCTATCTGTATAACTATATTCTGGCTGCCTATCTGTATAACTATATTCTGGCTGCCTATCTGTATAACTATACTAATATTTTACCACTGATTCTCTAAGCCACATTTTTAATTTCCACCGCTCTTCTTATCACGTGTGAATTTGTTCTGAAAATGTTTCTAATAAGACTTGCTATATACAAAAAAATGTGTTATTTTTTCTCTTTTGTTAATGACAATATATATCATCTGTACATCACATGGAATCAAGCCCTGGATTTCAATGTTGCAAGCTTCTAGACTTCCAGCTGAACAAGATGGAGACTTTTGTTTTGTTTGGTGTTTAAACTTTTAATATAAACATATATATATTATGTTTTTATATTATGTTTTTAATATATACTATGTTTTTGGATGATTTTATTTTTGACACTAATAATGGTCCCTGAAGTGTTACGTTAATGTTTGAAAATTAATATATTCTTATTTTATTCTATTTACTTATGTTTTAAATTATTTTATATGTGTTTCCTTCAAATAAGTATTGTAATTTTAGCTTGAAATCTTCCAATAATTTTTTTGAAACCAGGCTAATTTACCTATCTGTTTACAACTTTTATTGTTATTATATTAAATGCTGCGTTTATTATTTCTATATGAAAGTATGTTCAAAATTATATATTTTTTTTTAATATTAGTACCTGTCTCTACAAATGACTATCTTCGTTGTGCTTAGAACTGTGATTGAACAACGATTAATATTCTTAAAAGCCTTCAAGTTTTACAGCTAACCCACTCGAAGTAAACCAATTTTAAATTGTCTGAAGTGATATTAATGTAATTAAACACTACCTTTCGGTTGATTCATATGGATAATTTCTTACATCACGAGTAGTAAACACATTATTTGAAAATTTACTTTACTTACTAAATTGTACGCCGTTTTCTTGATATATTCTAACTCCTCGTTTAATTAATACAATTTTTCCATCTGAATTTAAAAAAACAAACAATTAAATATCATGCAATTCTTCTTTCTATGTAACTCTCTACATATGAAATTAAATACCGATTTTTAATATTATTTTATATTGTGATTTCAACCCTTTCATCATCTAGCGGATTTATTTCAATGTTTCTCTCTGTTAAACTTCAAACAATTCCTCACAACTAAGAGAATTAAAAAAATATCAAATCACCTATTTTTACTATGGTTACTTGATAAGCGTAACGTGAAACTTGAATAAACTTTGTACACACAGGTGTGCAAATAAAAGTTCGAAGTTCCATATAATGTTATTATTTTCAACGGCATTTTATACACTTCAGCTAAAAGACCAGGCCATATATCCCTAAAGTTTTCGCATGACCATCCCTAATTTAGAACTGCTATCACTTAGGGCAACCAGTTAGCAATGCCTGTCGCTTGTGTAGCTACTTTTAAACCAGTAAAATGGCTGATGGTAATAGTTATAACATTCACAGCTAAAAATACCAAATATCAGGGGTATATTGCGGCTCGAGTTTTCTGCTTTCCAATAAGCACTCCATTACGCTAATCATAGATAAATTATCGACAAAATTTGAGGCATCGTTTAAAACAATTGTTTAAACATCTCACTCGTTAAGTAAAGGATCGATTTTTAAATTAATCCACACGTTACGTGTAGGAAATAATGTTTAAACATCACACTCGTTAAGTAAAGGATCGATTTTTAAATTAATCCACACGTTACGTGTAGGAAATAATGAATAACACGCAACTTATTGTATTCCAGTCTCGGGTATGGTAAATACTAATAAATGAGTTTGACCAGATGCTGACATCAATTCTGTTAACAAATTTCTTAGTTTTAAAGTAACATATATGCTACACCTTTAACGCTAGTCCATCATAATTGTGAGCTTATTCACGAGAGCATATAATTTCTTTATGTGTGTTCAAATACCTTTATATAACATCAGAAAAATAATTGAGACTGCTAATTTATTTTTGTAAAACAGCAAAAAAAATCTTACATTAGACGGATGAACGACTTTGTAAGCTGAAGTAAAGTTTGCTTGCTTCTTTCACAAAATACGTTCTGTCACACAGAAGTTTAAATGTCTATTAACGATAACACAATTTGCTTTTTATTGTTTATGGTTTATACATTTTTGCAACATTTCTAGCTGCCTTTGTTCCTTTGTCATTCTTCAGAGATAACGCTTGTTTTGCCACTGGTAGTTACATCTAATGCAAAGTTTAATTATTACGTAGTCAAGAAAATCGTTAAGCTGATTTTGTTCTAGCTGCCTTTGTTCCTTTGTCATTTTTCAGAGATAACGCTTGTTTCACCACTGGTAGTTACATTTAATGCAAAGTTTAATTACTACGTAGTCAAGAAACTCGTTAAGCTGATTTTGTTCTAGCTGCCTTTATTTCTCTGTCAGTCTTCAGAGATAACGCTTGTTTTGTCACTGGTAGTTACATCTAATGCTAAACGTTGTGCAAGAACGTATACAGCTGTCCCCCACCAATGGTAGATCAGAAGATATCTTGAGATTATAACATCCTTAGCGTTTCAGTGAGATTGAAAAACAGTGATATAGGTGGCGCATGTGGCCTGAAGATATAATTAGATAAGTGTGGTTTAAATTTTTTCTTTATATATAGTAATACTCTCCTAAACTTCAATATAGTCAGATAAGTGCGGTTTAAGTTTTTCTTTGTATATAGTAATACTCCCCTAAACTTCAATAGAACATGTTAACTAGTTTCTAATAAAGTCTTTATACGTTGTCAGTTTGATTTAGGTTCTTCGCTTTAAACACATTATTTTGATTGATTTTGAATATAAATACTGTTTCATTGTGGTTTTGTATCAAGTGTTTTCTTTATTAAACTCGGTCAAAGTCAGATAACTCAGAATCAATTACTGTGTTATAAATATCTTGTTGAATTCCCCGTTAGTTTTCAAACCTATTTTAGCTCTTTAAGAGAAATCAGTTCACCTGAAAATACCTCAATTTCAAAAACTATCTTTTTTGGATTATATAAAAATAAAATGTGCCTGAAGGTTTATTTTACTGAAGTAAAATAAACAGAGTACTCCTGGGTAATATTTATAAAAAAATTAAATACGTACCTATTGATAATTATTTCTTTTTCAAATTTTGTCGAATAAAAACATATATCTAAATTTGATCTACGTTTCGTTCTTGCTAATATTTGAGTTTATTCAATTAAAAAAACGTACTTGTCAGTTTATATTTGTGAAATTAAATCATTAAAGTACTCGTGGGTGGGATAAACGTGAAATATTTTTTCTTTGTTCTTGGTTAAATCTTGCTACATATTTAATGTATGCATATACTAGGAATTCTTTCTACTTCAACTGAATATTCTAGACTTTTTCTCTCCAATCTTCTACCACCCAGTTTTTATACATCACATGAAGTACACCAAAAAGGAATCCGTATCGATCCACAGTCTTAGGAAATGAGCCTTCGTCACATCTTGATATAAAGCTTAGAGATAAGGAACTTTCATATTTCACAGATATATATGTATATATTAGATATGGAAACTTTTACACAGTTTTTCTATAAAAGAAAATTTTTTTAAACATGATCAGGGTGAATAAGTAACTTTTTGTTGTAGCTTCTCTATTTAGTTAAGTTCTTGACTATGAGACTAACTGTTTTGAAAAAAAAACTGGATTAAAAGTTAGATTACAGCATAGAAATTATGTACATATAAATTAACAGGCTGAAATAAACTTTATTTCCTACCTCAAAGTTTAGGTATGGAGCCGTATTTTTCACTTTACCTAGTAAACTTTGTATAGACCAATATGAAACACGAGAATTTAACTATCCTCCCTTACATAAAGAAATCGAATTGCCAGCGGTATGTCTAAAAGAAGTTTGTTTGTATAGGAAAATAGCGAAGATAAATTAATTGAACTTCAGACCTAAAACAACCACCGCAGCGCACTAAAACTGCCGATGTATTTTTTTAAACAATGTAATACGTTTTTCTAGATGACTTACAGTGAATCTTATGAATTTACCTCTAAAAATTCTCCTTTTCAACTGTTTCCTGATGGATTAGCGAAATGTTTAGGAACTTACAACACTAAATTCGCTGCTCGATTCCTCACGGTGGACAAAACGCAAATAGCTCACTGCGCTAACAAACAACAATATCATTCTGAACAAAAAGACATGTTTCGTATGAGTGTGGTTTATATAGGTTTCCGCGTTTATTCAGATACCAAAATGGATAGACAAAGGTAAAGGTTTAACTAAAAAAATTATCGACACGGCAGTAAATACAATGTCAAACAAAGTTACAAACCTAGTTGATTCTGCTTTTGTTTAATAAAGAAGTATCGCTGTTATTTTTCTTTTAATAAAAAATGTAATTTCAATAGCTTTCCTTTGATAAGTAATATATATTTCCTTCCTTAACTCAAAATTTATGTTTTTCGAAAAAAAAATCACATTTACCAAATTAAGAGTGAATATGTTTAAGCTTGTGCAAGATAAACAATTCGTAAATCAAGATAAATTAAATATATATTAAAACTTATTATTTCTTGTTCAACGTCTTTCAGAATTGTTTGGTTTGAGTTTCGCGCAAAGTTACATGAGAGTTATCTGTGCTAACCATCCCTAATTTTGCAGTGTAAGCCTAGAGGGAAGGCAGCTAGTCATCGCGACCTACCGCCAACTCTTGGACCACTCCTTTACCAACAAATAGAGGGATTGACCGAACATTATAACGATTCCGTTGCTGAAAGGGTGAGTATGTTTGGTGTGAACGGAATTTGAACTCGCGACCCTCTTCTCATGTTTTTCTCCAATCACCTACCTCGTATTTTTGTTTCAGAGAAATATATCTATATGAAACTAATAAAATTTGTTAAAATAAATTGTTTATATATACATTAGTTTTTAATGTATTAAATTACGTTTGTATCTTTCATCTGGAATATTGGAGAAATGAATATCAATACGTATCTCAGAACGTATTGTTAAATTTGTTAAAATAAATTGTTTATATATACATTAGTTTTTAATGTATTAAATTACGTTTGTATCTTCCATCTGGAATATTGGAGAAATGAATATCAATACGTATCTCAGAACGGCTGGTATTGGTATTAACACTTTTACTAATAAAGTACAGAACAACGTTTCGACCTTCCTACGTCATCTTCAGGTCAACAAAAAGAGTTTGCAACTGATCGTTGCCGGGCGCATGTCTTAGAGACAAGAGTATAAACGGGTAGGGGATTGTAGGGGCGTTGCAGTTATATCCTAGGTTAGTAATTAGTATAGGTGTAAAGGTGTTTCTTAATATTGGTTTAATGGTTGTATAAGTATGGCTTCTTTGATTTTGCGTTTGTTTATATTTTTTCCTACTTAACATCTGGTAGTTTTCTATGGTTATGCTGTGTTTATTTGATTTGCAGTGTTCAAAAACGTGTGAATATGGATTTTGGTTTTTTAATCTAGTTTCCATTTTTCTGCTTGTTTGTCCAATATAGATGCTGTGGCAGTTGCTGCATTGTATTTTTTTACAAATGTTAGTGTTTGTCAGTGTGGTTTTTACATAGTATGGACTTTAGTTTTGTACCTGGGTTTTGAATAAATTTTATGTTTACTAGAATGTTGTGTTTTCTTATAAGTTTTTCCATATGTTGGTTATTTTTTCGCTGATTTCGGGAACATATGGTATGCAGTAGTGTAAGGTTTTATAGTTTGTTGTATCTTGGTATTTATTATTGTTTGATTGTTGTTGATTTAGATGTCTGTGTATACTTTTTTCACGGTTTTTGGGGGAAATGTTTTGATGTTGATTAAGTTTTGGTTTGTTTTGTTGATTTCACCTGGTGAGCATAGTTTTGTTTATTTGGTTTCTTAATATGTTGAGTTTTTGTTATATTTCATGTGCTGAGTCCCAGGGAATGTAGTCCCAGTCCAGTACGGGTGATTTTTCTATGGATTTCTGTTTTTGAATTGAGTATCAGTTCTAGTGATCTTGAGGTTAAAAAATGTTATTTCGTCAGTTTTTTTCCTGTTCACAAGTGAACATAATGTTGAGGTGTATCGAGTTAACGTAGTTGAAAAAATTAAGAGTGTGTTCTGCAGACGTGAATCAAGCAATTGTATCATCAACATACCTGTACCAGTATAGTGGTGGGTGCAAGGCTGAATTGATCTCATGATACTGGATTTCCCATACTTATACCGTTTATTTGTAGGCCATTTTGGTTAATGAACATAAAGTTAGTTTTGGTGGTAGTGAATTCCATAAGGGTTGCTAATTGGTTGCTGGGGATGGGTATCGATGGCCTGGGGTCTCTGATATAAAGTTGTAGAACTATCTTGCAGGCTTCAGTTGTTGGGACTTATTTGAAGAGGGAGATTACATCAGAACTGGCCTTTAAGGTTTTATGATTTAGTTGATTAAGAATATATTTAAAGTTGAAAGAGTCTTTGGAAAAGGAGCCGGATGAAGCTACATATTTAGAAAATGCTTACGTTATATATTTACCGATGTTATAGTTAAATGATTTATAGGTCAACAATATGGGTTGTAGCGGACAGTCGGGTTTGTAAGGTTTGGGGTTGCCATATAGTTATGGTGTGCGTGAGTCGGTCTTTCGTAGGTAAGAATAAAGAATTAACATGAAGATGACGTAGAATGGTCGAAACGTTGTTCTCTGCTTTATTAATAAAAATGTCAATACCCATACCAACCATTCTAAGATACGGTTTTCTTTCAAGTGAGTTTCTCGTAATCAAGAATTAATGTCAACATGATTTACATGCAAGAGATTTTATCACTTGTTTATGAAACACAAGGTTATCTAGGTGGTATATTTTTGTAATTACACGTATACGTATAAATATTAGACTTTTCACAGATCCTGCAGAAAGATATACTTCGTCGTTAATCGTCGTGTTCTTTGTTTTAAGAGTTCATTAGGATATTAACGTATGCTGTATGTTTGAGCAACAATCGTAAAACACGAAACATGCAATACGTTGTTTTAGTAACAATGAGAGAACAAATACAGAGGATCGTCAAAAAATTAACTAGATTTCAAAAGACTGAGAAATTCAAATAGTTTTAAAATAATTACCCATTCTTCTTTTTTCTTTAGGGATAAAAATATAATTTTAACTCCTGAAGAAGAATAGCTAACTATTTGAAAATAATTGAGTTTCTGAGTCTTTTAAAATATACAAGAGATTGGTTAATTGTCTACTTTGTAATAAGTTAAACGTTAATTTAAGCATAAAGTTGTATTATTTAATTCTAATTTTTCTAACTTGTTTTCACTTCCATTATGCTACTGTACATCTGTTCTGTGCCTACGTATCTATTTCACAAGGTTTAGATGAATCTTCACCCAATTTGGTGTGGAGGCTCAATGAATCTATGGAAGGATACATACAAATTTACAGTTTCACATTTTGCGTTTTCCAGTTTGTATGACCTTTCTTTTGCGATTTTTACCACTACCTCACCTACTCTGGATGAATCTTCACCAAATTTGGTATGGAAGTTCATTAAGTACAACGTACACTTAACTATAAGAGACACAAATTTCTTGTCCTAAGATAACCTTTCATTAATCTTGAATATACTTAACTTCTGATTAAAGAATGAGTACTGTAACTAGTTACAAAGAATGAGTACTGTAACTAGTTACAAAGAATGAGTACTGTAACTAGTTACAAAGAATGAGTACTGTAACTAGTTACAAAGAATGAGTACTGTAACTAGTTACAAATAAGAAACAAAAACGAACTTTTAAGCACAATTAAAGATACGTTCTTTTTTAGTTGTTTCAGCCGAATAATTTTGGTAGCCCGGCATGGCCAGGTGGTTAAGGCACTCGACTTGTAATTCGAGGGTCGTGGATTCGAATCCCCGTCGCACCAAACATGCTTGCCCTTTCAGCCGTGAGGGCATTATAATTTGATGGTCAATCCCACCATTCGTTGATAAAAGAGTAGCCCAAGAGTTGGCGGTGGGTGGTGATGACTAGCTGCCTTCCCTCTAGTCTTACACTACTAAATTAGGGACGGCTAGTGCAGATAGCCCTTGAGTAGCTTTGCGCGAAATTCAAAACAAACAAACAAATTTTGGTAGCACAGTTACTGTCATCAGGGTCTTACTGTTAATATACTGATACATACTACACTGATAAATACTGATATATACTGCACTGATGAATACTGATACATACTGCACTGATAAATACTGATACATACTGCACTGATAAATGATAATTTTTCATTGTTTTATGTCATTGTTTTGGTATCATTAATTTTGTTTTTATATATTTGGTTTTTCTTTATATATGTAAAGAAATTTATTAGCCTGCGTTTGAAATCTCTGCAGGTACATACACGAGGCCTTGATCAAAACAGTCAGGAGATAAACAAATCCCTTATGATCAGATTTTCTCTTTGTAATGATACCATTCAGTTGAAGGCCAACTATCAAGCTATACTCAAGGACATTTTAGTGACAGGGCTTAACTAATTACCTTGGTTGATCAAGTCTTATATCAACAGTTGTAGTATGTACATTATATTAAATATTAGCTTAAATGTTCTGTTGTGTATACCTTTTTGTGATTATATTGTCGATATGTTATTTCAATATGGTTTGGTTTATAGTAAAACCAGTTGTTGTTGTTTTTGTTTTTTTTACGGTATGAAATTGTAGAATTGATCACACGTTACGAACAACAAATCTTACAACTTGTTGCATTCTTCTCGTGTTTCTGGAAATTTACAGCTTAATCTGAATTTCCCGTCACACCAAACGTACTTGCCTTTTCAGACGTGAGAGCGTTATAAAGTTATGGTCAATCCCACTATTCGTTGATAAAAGAGTATTCCGAGAGTTGGCGGTGAGTGGTGACGACTAGCTGCCTTCCATGTGAACTTACACAGCTAAATTAGGGACCGCTAGCGAAGATAACCTTCGTATCGCTTTGCGCTAAATTACGAACAAACCAAGCCAATCTTAGGATAAAATAATTTATTCGTTAATTATTAAAACATGGCCAAGCGTGTTAAGGTGTGCGACTCGTAATCTGAGAGCCACGGGTTTGCATCCCCGTTGCGTCAAACATGCTCGCCCTTTCAGCCGTGGGGGCGTTATAATGTGACGGTCAATCCCACTATTCATTGGTAAAAGAGTAGCCCAAGAGTTGGCGATGGGTGGTGATGACTAGCTGCCTTCCCTCTAGTCTTACACTGCTAAATTATGGACGGCTAGCACAGATAGCCCTTGAGTAGCTTTGTGCAAAATTTAAAAACAAACAAACTTTTAGGAAAATTGGTTTTGGAAAGTTTCAACATGTATGTGCTAGTTCTTCAACAGTCCCTAGTGGCTCAGCGATATGTCTGCGGACTTACAACGCTACAATCCGGGTTTCGATACCCGTGGTGGGTAGAGCACAGATAGCCCATTGTGTAGGCTTCTGCTTAATTTAAAAATAATAAAAAATGGTTATTTAATAAATATCTACAAAACTAGCGATTAAACTGGCAACATTACGTGTACTTGATATTTCTCTTATACTTCCTCTTGCTCACATTTGTTGTATAAAAAAATAAAAGAAAGTATTATATACGTTTAGACTCTTCAAAAATAATTTTAAACATTATATTTGGGTGAGTTTGTATGCTTTTGAATTTCGGGCAAAGTTATACGAGGGTTATCTGTGCTAGCCGTCCCTACTTTAGCAGTGTAAGACTAGAGGAAAGGCAGTTAGTCATCACAACCCACCGCCAACTTTTGAGCTACTCTTTTACCAACGAATAGTGGATTGACCGTCACATTATAATGCCCTCACGGCTGAAAGGGCGACTAGGATTCGAACCCGCGATCCTCATATTACAAGTAGAGTGTCTTAACCACCTGGTCATGCTGGGCCAGTTAGGGACGAGTATCGCACACATCGCTTGTGTTGATCTGCGTGAAATTCAAACCATTAAACTCTTTTAAATTAAATGTGTTTCCACATTTGTTGATTGATGTATCCAATCCTAATATTCTTCAAAACCCGTGGGTAAGTAGTATTTAACTTACAAGTCTTACCAATATTTAAACTTCTCAGTTTTTCTTAAAAAGCTCAACATTATAATCTTCATTAGAAAGTACTGAAGAAAAAAGTAAAATGTAATAACCCAGCAATCTAATAATAATCAGGTATGAGCCTTCTTGTATCGTCTCTCAAAAGTTTAATGTCCTATTTATTAATAATATGTTTAAAGGAGTCCTTCTGATTCATTTTACATTTTCGTCTACGAATTTTTCACATACTTTTCAATTTCATAATTTACTGTTTAATAAACTTAATGGATTTTCTACATTATTCTGAAACTCCCATCATATTAAACATTTCAGACTTCTTAACTTTCTAGTACTTTAATCTTATCCTCTATATACTTTGTGAACCAATCTGGTTTTTTTTTACATGAATATATTTTCTTTTCTTTAAGGAACTCTCTTATCTTGAACATCTAAAACCTTGTATCAAAACATCTGCCACATTTTAACAGTATCTCCAAGTAATTCAGTTGTCGAATTCGCAAGAGATAACTCCTGTCTCCTTCTTTCTAAGTTGTTTTTTCTAAGTTTGGAATAAAAATCTCATTCCTTATCTCCATATCCAGTGAAACGTTAAACTTTATTGAGAAACGATACTCATACCCACATGTTCCCCGATCTTCACCTTATGAGCCATTGGTATCTTATACACTAACAGTAAGTCTAAAACGTTATTCCGGTTCGCTGACCAACTGATGAAGAAAAATAGCCTGAATATTTTCTAAAAAAACTGTCTCCCTCTTGATTTGATTATATTTCTTATTTTGGAAAGACAGAAACGTTCTGAGCTTCATTTTATTAATTCAAGGAATGTGTGACACCCTCGAATAGAAAACGATAAGATTACAAGTTTACGGACTTATAATGCTGAAATTCGAGGTTCCATTTCTCGCGGTAAACACAGTAGATAGCTCAATATGGGTTTGTTCAAACAAGGAATTCGAGTTGTTAAACTATTACAATTTAATTGAAAGGAAAAAAAAATCAAAACATCTTTCTTGTGAACCAATGGTTTCATTCTGGAAGCCTGTTATTATAATAATATATGTTAACATATATAGACAAGCAATACATAATAAAACCTGATTATTACTTTAAAAAATATCTAGTTCACATTATCATACTTGTATTTTACGTCAAAAGGATCTCAGATAATATGTGCACTTTAGGTGCACGTAATATTGACTTCAGTGAAGAAGATTCGAGTAAAATGTTTTCAGTAAACCAAGAAAGATAACGTAACAGCAAATAGTAAATAAAAGAAGGTGCTTGATTTAATTTAACTTTATATATTGTAATATTATGCTGTAGCGCAGTCAGATGGAACCGTTTTACACTCAAGCATACCTGTATATATGTCTATCACATAATTTTCTCAGTATAATAATTATGAATGAAACTGTAAAGGTTTAATCTATCTGTGATGCTAAAATAACGAGATGGGTGTATATTTTGACAGATACGTAACATTCATTGAACATTTTAATAATTAACTTTAAAATCTATCTATTCAGGGAAACGAAAAGCCACCATTCACGACAAGCTATTAGAGTATCATTTACGGACTTTTAATAGCTTAAAGAAATTGACATATCTATATATTTCTAGAATGCAGATATTAGACGACCATTTTTAGGAGCTGTAAAATTCTGATTTCAATTTTAAAGAACAGCAGGCACTAATGCTACGGTCACTAATCAATGCGGAACAACTGTATAGAAACGAGTCTGTGTAGTTGAAGGAAAGAGAAAACAAGGAAGAAAAGTTAGCAGTATGTGCTTAGTTACGTTTAATCTTGTGGGATTAATCACATCATACACGATAGTTTCTTTATCCTATCATTGAATGTGAACAACACGCACGTTCTCAAGAATACGACAGCGGATTAACCATTCTTTATTGGTTTTACGTACAATTGTTTGTTGAAGGTCGTATTTCTTTCACTCATCACTATTCTGATATGTTCCTTCTACGTTTTTCTACGCCTTTTTTTAATTATTGAGAACTTCAGTTAACTATATCTCGAAGGTTTCTTTACTTCTTTAGAGATACTAAGGTAAACTGTCAATTTATTAATCTAGACTTTCTCTTCCGAGAAGAAATAGTTTTAAAGCAACTCACAGTTATAATATCTCTCGTGAGATAAAGGCAGGAAATTACTTAGCATTTCAAACCATCGTCTAAGAGGAAGGTATTCTACAACTACCAAATAAAGACGATCAACCACCATAGTGTCTTAATTTCTGTCCTGAGATGAAAAGGTTATATTTCATTGTTTGGCATTTTTTCTGGTACAAAGATTTTAGTTTTCAAAACGTTCCAAATATCATTCTTCATTTGTTTGTTTTTTTATAGTGTTTTCTTTTTACTTATAGGTTCCTTGACAGTGTACTGCTATAAGTCTATTCGCGGAATAATTATATTCTATCATCCCAGCTTGTTTAACCTTTCTTACATATAAGGTAATTAATTTGTAATTAAGAACAAAGCTATCTGTGTTTTGCCCACCACGGGTATCGAGACCCGGCTCTAGCGTTGTAAGTTTGCAGACATACCGCTGTGCAGCTGGGGGCGTTATCCAAAGAAAAGTTTGCAAACCTATCACCTGCTTTTGTCATCACGGTAAAAATTACTCTAACAGCATGAGTCCAAACGTGTCATTAAAAAGAAATTAAAAAAGACAATATATTTTTATATTGCTTTGAAGGATTGATTGAGAAAAGCTACTGTGTAAATGAGCGACCAACTGTTTCTAAGATGTCAAAACATTCTTATCTTTCTAATATTAAATTGCTGCTCACTGTGAAAAAGATAATATAGAGATCCGTAATACTTAGCCTATGGACACGTGGCATCCTTGCTTCTGATTTTTATTTACAATTAGATACAGTAAACTAATTAATTATCTTCACCATATAGATATTAAAATATTATAGCAACACAACATTATTGTTTATTTATTTCATGTTAAGCACAAAACTTTTCAATGTGCTATCTGTGCATTGTCCCCCACAGGTATGGAAACCTAGTTTCTAACAGACACACCACTGTCCTTGGTGGACAACTCATCTCTAATAATATCTGAAGTATTTTCAAATAATAATTGATGAATTCGACCATTTAATTCCTTTTTTCCTTAAGAACAATTACAGTTATTGTGCTCTCTGTATATTATTAGAACTATGCTCTTTACTTCTTTCTTTGCATACTTTATTCAATGAAAATGTACTAACTTGGATACTAAAAGCAATTTCTATGAAATGAGCTGAAACGTTTTCCTTTCTGATTAAATGCAACTACAATATTATAAGTTATTGGTTTGTGTTGAAGTTTGGCTTCAGACTGAAGAGGTAGCAAGATTGTTGTGGATATTGTGATGGATTTATTGAAATATACTTATTTTAATGTCAATGTTTGTTTAAGTTAAATATTTAGTTAGAAATGTACACAGCTTACAATATGAATCTTTATAAAGCTTCTCAATGTATGTGTAAATTTTAGATCCATCCAGCTCAGCAAGCTCGCTTTTTTGCTTTGACTTGTGTTAGTATAGGTAGGACTTTAATATATATATCTATAACTTCAATAGAATGAAAATAAATACAAAAAACACAGCTATGACACAGTAATTATAGTGTTACTTCTGTGTTTAAACAGTTTTGTTACAGTTTTTAATTGTGGTTACAATAAAACTTTATAGAAAAACACAGATACGACATCATAATTGATGCGTTCCTTCCATGCTTAACACTGAATATAGTTCTTAACTGTTATTAACTACTTTTTACTTCAGTTTTTAATTACGGTGGCGATAAAAACACAAATATATATCACAGTTATTACAGTGTTTTTTCCTGTGTTACACAAGGAACTTTGTTATAGTTTCTACTAGTATTGGATTTTTCTTTCCGTTTGAGTAAAAATAACAGAATTACAACAACAATAAAATGGTACTTAACGCTTTCCAAGCCGCGATTGATCACTTTCATGTGTTAGTGGAAGATATCACCGCCAATTCTAATTACTATAGTTATATAGTAGACCATTCCTAATTTCTTAAATGCCTCTTTGTGGGATTTGTCTTTTAATCTTGAATCATTTGTTACACTTTACATTCTTCCGACATCTGTTAACAAATAATTTTTAAGTCCAGTGCCAATATTACTTCATTATTCTAAACCTGTAAGCTAAAAAGCTAGGTGTGGTTGAAAAGCAGGTTTGAGTTATAACATGATTTGAATCAGACATTGACTCACATTTAAAAGTACGTACATAATTAATCGTGTTTTTTACTTATAATTTTCAAACGAATAAGCAAGTGGTCGTAACAATCTAATTAAGTTTTCTTACCGTACAACGAGTTGCTAATTTGTGATTCGTATTGCTAATTTGGGCAATTGAAACTTACAGAGTAGTAAAAAGCTGGAATCCTTACAGTTTTTATCCTTGACACATATTAAGTTAATTAATGGAGAATTTAAAACCACAAGAGGATGCAACTGTACAATTATGTCAGTAAATGTTTCAAAATTTCGGCAACGCAGTTGATACACATTAGTATGATAAAATCTATATGTATGTAATAGCTAACTTTCTGTCTGTCAGTTTGTCATGTTCTGTATTTCTTATACAGTTAATTGTAAAAAGAAATTACGCATCAAAATGTGTTGTTTTTTCAAGAGTAGATAATGGAAAATTTATTCATTTGTATAATGTCTAAGATTTCATCTGTGTGCGCGTGTGTCGATATATATATATATTTATCAACATCGATCCATTAGTCTTTATGTGTGCTGAACAGCCAATCTGAAAGAAAACTTATTATGAACGAAAAATATTTTGTGTGTGTGAAGAAAAAACGATAAAAACGGTACTTCTTCCATCAACTGATTGAAAGAAGTATTTTAAAGATAGGAACAGCACGAACAAGAAAACATATAAATAGAGGCACATTTTTGAGTGTGCATTTGTTTTTATGTTTTTATTTGGTTTATGTTATATATTTTTAGCTCTTTTCCTATCAGTATTAGATATATTCGTGATTGTGTTGTACCATGTCGAACAAACTGATATGAATTAAATTGAATACCTCCCCTTTGACACTTTTTATAAAATTGACAATATAAATAAACACTCACTTCCTCAGCGGTCTTTTTCTTGCGCTCATGAAAATGACAAGGAACGGTAGCATCCAGCGAAAACAAAGCCGAGACCTGTACGTTATTTTGTGCTACATGTACCCATTGTATCGAAACCCAAACATTTTTGCCAACAATGCATTGCAGTCAGTCACTTTTACTAAAATCAAAGGAAATGCAGTTTTCATCGTTAAAATAACACACGGAATAACAAAAGATGGTGTCTTATATCAAGGCATATTAGTATATTACAAATATACTCCGATCCAAAGATTAGGTTGACTGCATAATTTATATTTATTTGTCAGTGTTTTCAGGAAAATTGGTTTTAGAAAGTTTCAACGTGTATGTGCTAGTTCTTCAATAAATATCTACAAAACAATTGACCAATCTGATAACGTTATGTTTACTCAACATTTCTGTTATACTTCCTCTCGCTCATATTTGTTGTATAAAAAAATAAAGGAAAGTATTATGCACGTTTAAACTCTTAAAAATATTTTTAAAAATTATATTTGAATTAGTTTGTTTGTTTTTGAATTTCGGGCAAAGCTACACATGGACTATCTGCGCTAGTCGTTACTGTTTCTCTATTGATTTTTTTGCGAAACTAGTCAAGAGTTAACTGCGCTAGCATTCCTTATTTTTGAACTTGTAAAGATAATACAGCTAGTCAAAATTAAACACAGCTAACTTTTGAGCTACTCTTTTACCAAAGTACAATGAGATTGAACGTAACATTATAACGTCTGTATGATTGAAAGGGCATATTCAGTAACGATATACATACTTGTGACCCATGAATTGTAAGTCCAGTGATTTAACCGCCAGGCCATGCCAGGCCTCCTTATCTGATTCCTGATCATAGAATATTACGTGTTTCAAGTTCAAAATGTATAAATAAGTTGATTATTAACAAAAATAGCCAACGAACCAATTAACAACAAAACTTATTTCACGAATCCTTACTATTTTATTTGCAGGGTACATTTGTATACATATGTCCCATTTTATAACACTGCCATACGAATTTCTAATTTTGTTTGTTTTTTGAATTTGTTTTTGAATTTTGCGCAAAGCTACACGAGGGCTATCTGCGTTAATCGTCCCTAATTTAGCAGTGTAAGACTAGAGGGAAGCCTGCTAGTCATCACCAACCACCGCCAACTCTTGGGCTATGTTTTACCAACAAATAGTGGGATTAACCGTCACATTATAACGTCACCACGGCTGAAAGGGCGAGCATGTTTGATGTGACGGGGATTCGAACCCGCGACCCTCGAATTACGAGTCGAACGTCTTAACCTACCTGGCCATACCGGGCCTCTAATTTTGTACCACCACTAACAAAGTGTATTTTTTCTTCAGACTCACTGAAGTTTACCAGTTCGCATAACTAATTAAATATTAAGACATGTACATTTTCAGTATTTATTCTTGCATCCAAAATAATAATTTCATACTGGAAGACATTTATCTAAAAACTTGACAGTCAGGAAATTAGAAAATAAGATAAATCATTAAAATCGAGATATAGTGATATTTAAAATTCTTGCTAAAGTTTAACCAAGTGGAACATTCCACGTTACTTTGTTCATTCCAAGGAAATAGATTAGTATCAACAGCAGCAAAACATTTAATGAAGTTCTTTTTCACTTATCTCAAAATTAACGTTTCAAAAGTAATCTAATAACTTAAACGTTTTTGGTAACAGTACTTGTACTTATTCGTGAAATCGAAACTTAAGAATAAACATTCTACTTCAAAAGTTGGAGCTAGTAATCGCCATATGAACGTAAAACAAATTACTTGTGTACTACTTAGGCTTGTGAAAAACAAATTTGGTTATTGCTAATGTTAACGCTAATCGTTGACATAAGAACCTAAGGTGACTTGCTTGGATACTGTTAAAATCAAAAACTGTATAGCTGCTAATATTAACGCTAGTCGTTTCCGTGTGACCTTAAATAAGTTTTTTTAAATACTACTGATTATTCGTCGTTGTTCATACATTTAAAAGTATTTCTAGACTATCAATCACTTGTAACCAAGCTAGAAGCTTGAGGAAAGTCTATTTTATGTCATACTTTGCTAGTTTTTGTGTAGGGTGTTCAATCAATCATGTGTAACCATTCAAAGCCTTACCTGATTCATCACTTACTCTACTTTTTGTTTCACTAGTTTAGAACAGATGTGTAGTCGAAATGCCATAGCATGTTTGAAGTCACGTGCGATAGAGTGCTGAAAACACCACAAAAAGCCAGAGGAAGTAAGAATAATGCGGGACCTCACTGTATCGGTAGGATTGTATCCAGCATCTTACCGAGAATATTAACTGGTGAGTAGCTCATTAACACCTCTTTCTCATTCTTACATTACAATAAAATACTTAATGAATGACATTTATCTATAAAACATCCTATTTTTTGTTTTGTCTTCAATAGTGGACTACAAAAAAAAATCATGCATTGTGATGGCACGTAAAATACTGAACTTCGACGTAGAAAGTACATTAAAAGTATATCCAGATAAATAACGAGCGTGAAATGTAGAACCAGTTGTTAACCCGGTTCGTTTGTTGAAATTTAAACGTACTATAGATTGTAAGTCTTGATGACGAGAAATCTACTTGAAGTGAAAATGTAACTCAGAATGCCTGATAAGGGTACTAACACTTATATTAATAAAGCAGAGAACAACGTTTCGACCTTCCGAGGTCATTTTTAGGTTAACCTTTCATATCTCTGTAGTTAGTTTGAATTTAACAAAAATTAAGAAAGTCTCTGTATATAAAACAAAATAATTTCTAATTAAGTAATGGAGGCCCGGTATGGTCAGGTGGTTAAGGGACTCGAGTCGTAATCCGAGGGTCGCGTATTCGAATCTCCGTCACACCAAACATGCTTACCATTTAAGTCATGGGGGCGTTATAACGTGATAATCAATCCCACTATTCGTTGGTGAAAGTGTAGCTCAAGAGTTGACGGTGCGTGGTGATGACTAGCTGCCTTCCCCCTAGTCTTACACTGCTAAATTAGGGACGGCTAGCGCAGATAGTTCTCTCTAGTAGCATGGCGCGAAATTCAAACCAAACCAAACCAATTAATTAATACATAATTACAGTTTAGGGCGAGCATGTTTGTTATAACGGGAATTCGAACCCGCGACCCTCAGATTACGAGTCGAGTTCCTTAACCACCTGGCCATGCCGGGTCCGCAGAAGCGGTAAAATAAATTTCCAAAAAGACCTAAACTCGAACGCTTTCAAACAGTGTGGTAGATTACCCTAGATCTAATGATGATTATTTTACAAATATAAAAAATGTAATGTAAAACCGAAACTTGTCTTAGAAGTGTTTTTTGTTTTGTTGGACTATTCCGCTCAAGGTATTGTAAAGGGAAAGGATATTAAATAACTCTAGGGAAACAAAAGACAGTATTTTTCGTCTTAAAAGCTATATATTTTATATAAAAACTTACCCATGAATGGGTGATAATAAGAATGTTTTTATTAGAAAGGTTGGGGAACATCTGTCATCGCTTGTATTTATGCCAGTCATTAGTAATTCATAGGAATTTTGGTGTGGCGATGCAGCCAAGTTTATACGATATTATCAGTTTTATGAGAGCATATTATTTTTTTATGAAACATTGTGCCTGACATCGAATTATGGTGAAGTAATTTAATGAAAGTGAAGCATCGATCTATTGCACAAAATACTAGACGTTTTCTCGTCTTCTTTTATTTAGTATTATTGCATCAAACAGGAAATCGACCAACCAAAAAATTGGAAGATGAAGTTTTCGATTACATGGTGTTTTAGTCCGCTCAAATTTGTTTTAGTAATTTTGTCAGAATCCTAAAAAATTTATATTACGAAAAAAATTGAAAAATAGAAAACTTTTAAACAAACACAAATGTAAAATGATGTTAGATTTTTATGATTTGAATGAAAAGTTACAAAATTAAAGAACAGCAACGCTTATACTTATATGTTTTAAGTTATTTAAGTTTTAAAGTATTTTAAAGTATTGAAGTTTTAAATAAAAACATCCCACAAATAAAGCAAAGAAACTATTAAAGTTAAACTATCAAGGGTTTAATTTCCACTAAAGCACATTTTTTACTATTTTAAATATTTCCATATACGTTTTTAGTGAGTGGCACAGTCAATTTTAAATTTCATAATTAACATTTTCAACGCACTTAATAAATTAATTATTCAATGAAATGAAAGTTTGAGTTTAAATTTGCTTTTATTGCACGAAATTAAACTATTGTTTTTGTATATCATAAATAAAAACCATGCTTATGTTTGAAAGTGTTTTTAAAAAAGTAAACATTACACATATTAACATATTTAAAATATACAGCTGCTACCTTTGACCGACCTCTAAGATCACACATTCAGTCCTAGATAAATAACTCAAAAGCAAGTATAATGAATTTTAAAATATCATTGTTTTCAAAATATGTTTTTGTTGGTTTTTTGCAAAATCTTTACGAATAATTTGATAAAATTTTGCTGCCATTCAAAATTACTCCCTTTCTCTTAAGATTATCGCAAAATAAAAATATTTTATTTGTACTTACATTAGGTATATATTTAAAGTACATGTTCCTTTTACATAAAAGTTTGATATGATGATTTTAAAATATTCAAGTTTTAAAAGGAAGCTCTCAGTGAATGTACCGAACAACGAATTGTATATGTAATTACATCTGAGAGTTGAGCAAATATTAATGTTTCATTATTTTAACTTTAAATTCAATAATGTTGTGTGTTAAGTGGTCGTATTTTTGGCGAATGTTCTTAAGTTTAATGTGTGTACATTATTTGGACACCTTTTAACACCATCAAGCTAAGCTTACATTATTCTTAAATGAGCATATTCTCATCCAAGAAGTTGTTATTGAATTCATGTGTCTAAAAGAATGAAATTAAAAAAAAAGAAAAAACACAATTTAATGCAAATATAACAGTTTACTTTTTTCTTTCATAAAGACTAACTGAAAACCAAAATATTTCTCAGGGTTGCACTAACGGTAAAAATTGAAACTAAATCATTAAGCTATGAATAGTGATAAACACTTCAAGTTAATTTACTAACCGCTAGACCCGTTTCAGAAACTAGCATGTAAAAATGAAATATGTGATTAGTTTTGAATACTTTTAAATAATTTTATTTATTACTTTACAATAACATGATTGTGTTTTTATAGTAATGCTTTATTACCTTTTCATATGAATTATTGATGAGTTAATATCTTATTTTACTGTAACTCCATATGGGAACTTTACAGGATGATTAAATTGTATTGTACAAGTCGTAAATTATAACTTTAATAAGAAACAAATATTATCACAATATGTATAAATACATAAACAACTGTTTATTTACACATATATATATATGTTTATATTAATTTAAAGTGACCGCTTTACTTCACATAAGCAATACTTATATATTTCAATAACTAAGGCCTAGCTTGAGCTTGTGGTTAGCATGCTGGGCTGTAAATCCAACGTTACATGGTTCGCGTTCCGATAATTCAAAATCATATACCACACTTGTAAGACCTGCAGTAAAACCTTACTGTTCGATTACCGTAGCCAAAGAGTGACGTTGGATGCTGTTAACTACCTGCTTTTCTTTTATCCTATTGGTTAAAATGATGGACGACTAGCGCAGATAATTTTTATGTAGCTTTGCGCAAATATCCGAACCAAATAATCTGAATTAACATATTGATTAATATTTTGTGTAAGTGTGTGTTTGTTCTTATAACAAAGCCACATCCGGCTGTCTGCTGAGTACAACGAGAGGAATCGAACCCCTGATTTTAGCGTTTTAAAACCGTAGACTTACCGCTGTATCAGCGGGGGACTTTTGTGTAAGAAGTTAAAAGTATCTGTTTGTTTGAAACTAAGCACAAAGCTACACAATAGACTAATTATCGAAACCCGATTTTTAGCAGCTTGAGTCCACAGACAAATCGCTGTGCTACTGGGGGGGGGCAAAGTTAGGAGTAAAGGTTTCTGTTTACTTTCTTTTAATTTTATACAGATTACAATAGCTTGCACGGGTAACAACAAAAGAGATTTGTTTGTTTGTTTTTGAATTTCGCGCAAAGCTACTCGAGAGCTACCTGCGCTAGCCGTCCATAATTTAGCAGTGTAAGACTAGAAGGAAGGCAGATAGTCAACACCACCCATCGCCAACTCTTGGGCTACTCTTTTAACAACAAATAGTGGGATTGACCATCACATTATAACTTCCCACGGCAGAAAATACGTACATATTTGGTGCGACGGGGATGCGAACCCGCGACCCTCAGACTACACAAAAGAGGTACATATGGTAAAAATTAAAGTTACGTAAATTATTGAAAAGTATGAAGTCATTAACAAAAGAGATATGCCTGTGTATGAGTTTGGCAGACTAAAAGAAATATGTTTTTCCATCTTTACAGCACCAGTTCGTGTTACCGTATCTCAATAAAAATAAATTTATATGTTTTTCCATCTTTACAGCACCAGTTCGTGTTACCGTATCTCAATAAAAATAAATTTATATATATGCATATATTTATATATATATATAGTGAAATAAAACAATTTGATGTTGCTGTTATTTTAGCTTAGAGTTGACTAAACGTCTCCCTCCATTAGTAAATATCAAATATACTCATTTAAAACAAAGGAATAAAGTTTTCGTTTATGAGGAATCAAACTGCTTACGCGTACAAAGATTGCTGCCAAATAAATCACTAATTATAACAATCAATAGAACTGCGGCAGTGATGGAGAACACAACTCAATACGGAACTCAATACGGAGGAAAGGCCCACTTTACAAAGACTTTTACACTTTATTTGAGCTATGTTCATGTCAGTGTTTTTCTTGTTCTTGTTGGCAAGAACAATATATCAATAAAAAGTACAATATTCAAATCAGATTTTATAGCATGCTTTCAGTTGCATGAGTAATGTTACAGAATCCATGATGTTTCTGGTACAGAATGGCATGGAAAGAAAAGAAAAAACAGCGTTTTAAATTCACAGTTCAACAAAGCAATGTGGTAAGATTTTAGGTTTGTTATGCAAGTGTTACGTTATATGGAACACGTTCAGTTCAAATAAGAAAGCAGCTAATAGTTCTATAGAATATAAAACTACTCTATGGCCTCTTTCTTTTATTCGAAATGCTCCTATTTTACAATGTTTTAACCATTTTTTATTATAAAATAAAATTCTCTTTTGTAAAATGCTTGCTTAATCGTATTTTAAATAGCTCTCAAATAACTTTATTCATGTATCAAACTAAAGTAACTGGAGAAGGGGAGTTGTGTAATTAATAAATCAACCAACAGACATATATGGCTAGTAATAACATGAATATGCAATTGTTTTGAAAATAAATCCTTCTGTATTTCCAGTAAAATCTAAAAGAATTGCAAACCTTTTCCATGTCTTTGCAAAGACTGATACATACTTTAACATTGTTAGAAAGTCCTTAGGAAGTATTGTAGAGCTATAAGCTGTCATTAAAATAACTTATATTGCGAAGTATCAACTAAAATATTCTGCCACTGTGCGTTTAATAACATTAATACGTGTGAGATAACAACAAACTCCTCTAATAATTTTCTAAGTTCTTAAATTCAAATTTCAGTTCAGTTTATAACAATGAATAACAGAAATCCAAGACTGATAATGTAGTGTTCACCTTTGAACGGGTTGTTGGGTAGATTAGAAGTAAAGTTAATAAGAAGAAATTCGTAATGTGTTTTAAATCCAATAGCTAATAAACTCGCTACAGGTAGGTTTGACTTTACTGCAAAAAGGTATCTTAAGATGACGCACTCATGACTCTTATAAAGATTAATCAACTTAAACTTTTGTTCATATATCATGACGCAAATTTAACATGGATAATATGTAGAACTGGAAGGAATAGTTGGAGATTTTTAGCACGATTTTCTTAGTTATTTCTTCAGTACACGAAAGATCGTTTTTAACAATAGATGTATTACTCCACGTTCCTCTTACCTGTTCCTTTATGAATATCTAATAAGAGATGTGTATAAATACTTACGTTTACAAACTCACAGTTTGTCTGTCACGAATCACTACTCAGCAGATTTGTGGTCCAATAACAGAATCCATCATTTAAAGTGGACTTAAGCAGCCAAAATGTTGTTTGTATGCATAATAAAATCTCCAATGGAGTGCAGTGATCCAAAACTCGTATAATCCTTTAATTTCACTCCTAAAAATTCTACATTTTCAATTTGGAAACTATAGTGTACCATTGATAAATGTTTTCCTGTTGATCATTATAACATGAAAAGATAACAATAAGAAGGATAATAAATTATATAAACAATGTTGTGTGGTGTAATTCAGTAATATTACTATTCACATTTCAAATGCGTAAGAATCGAAACTTTAACATTTAAAAGAAGTGTAATAAAGAAATTCTTAATAGTATTTGTTAATATTCTTTAATAATTCTAAGTTTTTAACCCTGCAGGACACAATTTTTATTTATAGTTACAACCATGTTGGGTGACTATTCCGTCACACGCTCCCATATTTATCTTGTTAATATATATATATATATATATATGAGTTATGAATGTAACACATGTCATAATCTCCTTTAAGAACTTTTACCATGATGTATTAAGTTGAAGAAAAGTAACAAGTTTGTTTTGTGAGAACATATGAACAGTATTCGATACTTTTGAAATTTTATCGAATACGTGACTTAGGAACTGTTTGCAGCATTTTCAAAAATACCTAATTTATATCAGCATGTATTACCTGACAAATGTAAGTAGGTTTTTGTATAGTGTTTACACATATCGTTAAATAATTCAATTTCAACTTGTCTACTGATATCTCGTAAAACACCAAGTTCTATCTTTTTCTCGACGTCTAGTTTAAGATTAAACGAAAAATATTTTTAAGAGATAAGACATCTTTCCGACGGAATCTCTACGACAGCTATAGATTTGAGATCTATTTTCCATTTAAAATCACTTACTTATAGATAATAATGATTTTAAACGTGATCACACAATGAATGGTTTGTTCATCACCCAATGAAACTGCCAACATAGCTATGCACATTTATCAAATACTTGTATACGTATAGAAGAAATAGTTTTATTTTAAATTTTCTAGTAAATCCATACTAAATAATCCAGAGTTACATAAAGTTGTTTTGAATTGAGCACAAAGCTACACAATGGGCTATCTGTGCTCTGCCCCCCCACGGATATCTAAACCCGGTTTTTAGCGTTGTAAGTCCGCAGACATACCGCTGAGCCACTGGGGGGCGTTACATAAAGAATGAGCTGTCGGTTCGAAGTATTGATATTTACAACGTTACAGCTTTTTCGAAAACAGACGAGAACTGTTCTATTGCGGGAAAAACAACATCAACAACAAACGAACAGTGGATTTTACGGTTCGCGTAAAACATCTTATCTTGTACAATCATATTCGGTTATTCTCTTGTTATGGCTGTACGATAAACAATGTTGAAACATTTATAAAATAGATCTTTCGTATGAATGTTTGAAGGTATTGTTCAACAGCAAATTTTCCAAACTTATCTTCTTTTATTTAATGATAAATGTTTTTTTAAGATATATATATACATATATATCTTCAACAAAATGGTTTTCAAATAATCATAATTTGGGTATCAACTGGAGTGGTGTTTTCCCGAGGTTACATGATCACGCTTCACATAACATTCAGTTTGTTACTGATATTTATATTAAAAATTTAGACTTAAATATATTTGTTCTTCCTTCTTTGGAAATATTTTGTATGTAAGAGTTTGTTTGTTTTAACGCACAATCTTATACAATCGGGTACGGCACACTAGTCGTTTGTATGTGGGAGTCGTTTGTAAAAAAACATTACAAATTATTAGTATGTACATGTTTACAGCATAAATTCGTTATCAGCATGTAAAATAAGAAAAGGCAAATAAATTCGTTACATTTCTGTAGTTTATTTATAAATTAATAATATTAATCATTTTTCAAGTAATATAACGTTGTTTAGTTGGTTTAATATGTTAAAGACAGAGTAAAAACAAATGTTTTGAAGATGAAAATTCATAAATAAATACTATTTGTAATAATTAAGGTTTTACGTGCAATATTTTAGCATGATAAAAAATTAATTTTGAATATAACATTAACATGAATTATATCACCAAAATCATATTCAGCGTTTTAATTTTACAAAAGAATTATATTTATCACAGTGTAAAAAATAGTACTGAGTACAGGTTTACCTTTTCTAGATTAACTCCACATTGACATCGAAAGTCGTAAGTTACTGGGCCTTAACCTTTATAGAAGTTAAATTCAAATACACCCTCTACACACACAAAATAAAAGGAATAAAGCTATACCAAACATGTTTGAAGAATGATTAAAATATTTAAAATCTGGACAGTATTTAATCACTCAAATTATGATGATCTCGGAACACAGTTCTCTAATGGGTATTCTCTTTCGTTACTTTACTTTTCATGGTTCGAACTTTATGTAGATGCTTTACAGTGTTATCAGCTAGCAGTTTATTATCGCTAACTAGACACAGGACAGAAAGTCTTTAATTCGGTGAATACGTCGGTGAAGAAGCCGGGCTCGCTGTTGATACGTAACATTTTACCGCTAAGCAAGTTGATAATGAGAAGACAGCGATCCCAGAACATGTCTTTGGTCTCGTCTACCAAGAATGGCTTTAACGGATAGGAAATTTCATTACCCATGTAGGAGTACGAAAGATACAAGCAGGTCAGCAATATGGCTTGCAGCTCTCCCTCGCTGTCTATTTCATCGGTTACCAGTTCCCTCACCAACATGTAAAGAAATACAACATTGGCTGGGTTGATAAAGGCGATATCTTGCCAGCCCTGAAGCAGGAGCGATCGGTCCACTGTCCGAAGCCACATAACAGCGTCTCTGGCCTGGAAATCCTTCACTTTCTGACACTTCTTCAACAAGAATTCCCCCAGCGATCTCAAGAGTTCCGAGGTGGACGCCTGGATCACTGTCTTGTTGTGCACACTTTGATGAGGAGGCGATCTGGTGGGTACAAGTGGTCCATTAACAGCGAGGACTCTGGAAGGAGCAGGGCGGACCAAGTTGTGTCCAGAGAGCACTGCTGGATTAGGAGGTAAAGAGGGTGGCACTACCTTCTGAAAATTGTCATTAGTTTTATTAACAACATCTACGGAACCGATATTTTTATTATTCAGATTATAGGACGACAGTGTCTTCTGGTTATTCTTGTTGTTGTCCACCAAAGTATTGATGTTGTCTAGTGGATGGCGTGAAGTCGTACTCTTGCTCTTCTCAGTTTTTTTCTTACCAGACACACTAATGTGTTTCCACGTGAGAGCGTTAATAAACAGGGAATGTTTCTTGAAATGTCCATGTTGATTAACATTGGCTTTCTCCTTACATTTCTCCTTATTTGTAGCGTTGTTCAGCTGTTCGTAGCTAGGCGTGTATTCACCATATGCAGACTTTGGTCCTCGAGGAGCAATACTACGTATGGTTCCCATAACATGAAAAAACACACACAACCACAGTCAGTGAAAATTTAAAAATTCACACCCACACTACTAGTGACGAGACACTATACGACGGAAGGTTGACGAGAACCCAAATCCATTGATGTATCTCAACAGACAAATAAGTCAGACTGTAGCACGCTTTTAGATTCCACGAAGTCTTGATCAGGTAAGTACGTTCTATCCACCAGGTGTCGTTTTGCTAATTACACTGACCGTCTGGTCCAAGATACTTCGGGTAATGAGCTGGTGTTTTCTCTGTTGTCTCTCTCTGAAGCCCGATCGAGATTGAGTTTACAGGTAGTGGTTGCTAAGACAACAAACTCTGAGGCTGCGCACAAAAGCATTTCTCCATAGACGGTGTAATATGTGTAGATACTTGGTTTTGATTGGTTATGCACGTAGTAACGATGGTTTTAATGAAAAAATTGCGATATGAAAAGTATGTAAAATAATTTGAGGAAATTACTTAGGAACTTTAGCGACAGAAGAAAACTATATGTTATTTCTTCTCAATTGTTGTTTCCTTCACGTTTTATGTTCTTAAGCGGTATTTTATTTTAACGTGTGAAAAGAAATAGTACATCAGCGTAGATCAACAAAACATAGGTCAAAGATAGAATGGATTATGTTTTATATCGTTGAACATGAATTTTGAACACTACAATATTACGATAAAACCACACTACTTGAAGGAAAAATGTTTTTAAATTTCAACTTTTATTTGGATGGAATTTTGATTCGTTTCTTTGAGCTTTGCTGGATGTTTTATATTGCCCCCCGCTAGTATAGCGGTATGTCTCCGGATTTACAATTCTAAAATCAGGGGTTCGATTCCCCTCGGTGAGCTGAGCAGATAGCCCTTTGTGGCTTTGCTATAAGAAAAACACCGTATGTTTTATAAAATATTAGGTTGAGGAATAATTCGTGAGCGTTTTTAAATAAATTCATTCAAGCATTACATGCAAGACTATACAATACTTCAATGCATGAACACATTACACCCAAAACATTTATTATGATACTTTATTTCATGTAATACCTAGGTATATAGTATGCATTGTTTTAAACGAAATTGCAAGAAATTAAATGCGAAAAGCAGATGGTGTCGAAAATGCTCGATTTTGTCCACTTGACATTCCATTTGATGAGCTGAAAATGAAAGCAAATATTAGACATATGAAAATCAAACACACCATCTATTAGAGCAAAAAATTATCTACCAAATGACATGAAATATTTTGCGAAAGCGTTTCATTTATGAATATATTTTTTAACTTGAAAAAACGCTCACGGATTATTCCTCAACCCAATATTTCAAGTGTTAACTGTTTTGTAATTTTAATCACTCCTAGAACATACAGCATACAAACAAAGGTAAGTAACAAATAGTAATAAAACTTCACTAACCAAAAACATATAGTTCCATGTAAAGGTATATATTAAAAATAAAGAGACAGAAGAGTCTGCTCGAGGTGTAATGAATATCACTAAACGTTTGGCACAGTAAACCGAAATGTCAATGCATGATTTCGTTTGTTACTACCTTACAAAATGTTTTTATAGATAACACGTATTTGTCTTGAACACGTTTATTATTGACGAAAATGAGCAAATTTTATTCGTTCCTGAAATTCTTGCATTATAATACACTGGTTAATTGTCCTAGTAGTAGTTAAGTTCGAATTGACAGACTATGGGGAAGACAACTAATCAACGGCATCTATCAAAAACTCTTATTATATTCCAATCGAATAATGACACTTAACTGTCACTCTTATAACAGACCCACGTCCTTAAAGAATGGAGCGCAATTTGGAGACAACAGAACACGGACTATAGACCCTTTTTCAGTTAGCCACCAAACGTGCTCGCCTTTTCAGCGGTGGGAGTTGTTATAATTTGACGCTCAATCCCACTATTCGTTCATGAAAGAGTAGCCCAAGTGTTGGCGGTAGGTAGTGATATCTGTCTGCCTTCTCTCTAGTCTTTCACTGCTAAATTAGGTACGACCAGCGCAGGTAGCCCTTGTGTAGCTTTGCGTGAAATCTGAAACAAACCATTCTCAGTGAAGCACGCTACCTAATAGGGCACGCCTAGTTCGTGGTTGCGCAAATAATTTCAGTGAATACACATGAAGATATAAGGATTAGTTGATTTTGCATTTCCGCGTAAAAGTACGTAAAAGTGATTAAAAAACGACTAAAGATATAATAAATTTAATAGTGTTCTTTCTCTTGAGGAACATATACTCTAGTACATGTCACAATTTTCTATTGTAGCGTAAGTTATTAATTTGTATTTTAATTGAAAGTAACGCATTTCTTGTAGTTACATTTTATTTATAAAATGTTTTTTTTTACGTTGTTATGAAAGTAAATGCTTGAGCGTTTAATTTATCATCTTGTAAAAAATTATCTTAAATTTTAAATTTTATGCACATCATCCAGAAAAGATGGTTGTTTTTAGAGGAATCTTATTATTTTTGTAAAATATTCCGAAATGAAACGACATGTGTTTTAGAACTTACAACGTAATTCATCTGAACAGAGTAGAATAATTTTAATAATTTAGGTTGCAGAAAATATCAAATGTTAGAAAATTGCTAATCAACTTTTGTAAATCGTAAATGGTAATCATAAAATTATCTTTCATCACGTTTCAAGTTAGCGATCTGTTAACCTGAAATTAGGTTAATCTATTTATGAGGCATCAAACTGCAGACACTACGACACTTGATCCTTGATATCGCGACTAGATTTGTTATTTGATAGTGAAAACGAAAGAAGAAAGTGAAGCATCAGCAGTTTGTCTGTCAGAGACTGAGCACGTGATAGAAAGTCACGTTTTACGTCGCTGTTAGACATTTTTCATTTGACTTTCTAAAATTCTCTCGAAATAGCAAAATCGACTTGAAAAGATGCAACGCAAGCAAAATCAACAATACTCGCCAATTCTCTCTTTTTTGAAAATCTATTAGCACGTAGCACAAGTGTTTAAATATTCATTTCCAACTCTTTTAATGTATATATAAAGCACAATCACAGAAATTGTCGTAATTTTTCTTAAATTTTGATTTCAAGAATGGCATAACATATAAAGTAATGTGTTACAGAAACTATATGTATCAATTTGTATATCCTTCCATGCAAGAATATATATGATAGCAATTACTCTGATTCAGTGATGTCGAGAAACCTGACGATGACCGAAGAAAGTCGAAACGTTGTTCGCTCTTCTATGTAAAATATTTTCTCAACCCAAACGAGCCGTTTTTGCATATAAATTACTCTGATTGGTCAGATCTAGGTGTTACTATAACAGTTACACAACTTCAGTATTAACAAAATGTTAACTGTAATAGAATTTGTATGTTATATTCTTGTATTATTTTCCATTCCAGCATTTTATCAGTTTAATAGCTTATAAGGTTCTAGTATTTAGATTTAATCGAAAACTTAATGAGATTTTTTAACTTGGTTGTCTTTTTAAATACATCTAAAGAATTTGTTTCAGCTCAACGATTTTTTTATTAGACCTAGAAGTGCGACTTTTGTTTCATTCTTTCAATTTCTCCATTTCAGGTTCAAAATCAGAAGCATATGAATACGGAATCTTCCAAATATATTTTTGTCTCCTACAACTCACAGCCCAAGAGGCCTTTCGTCACTATCAAAACTCGTTAGTTGAGCTTTTGATGAGATACAAAAGTTTCTCTTAACTACTATTTATATCTGGAGTATACTACTTTAACAGTTTCATGCTAAAAGCCAAAAGATGATACTGTATTTCAAACGAATAGGCCTCAAACATTCTCCACAAACAAAAACAATCTACAGCTCACGTGACTTTTATCATGCCTATTGGTTTCTGGTGATTCACCAACTTTCTGAGTTTAACCCACAACTTTTAATGCTGCCATTATAATATTGTTATTAATATTCCCCACACGGCACATCGCATATTATTTCTCAGCTTATTATTTTTTCATCGTCCCCAAGTGGCATAGTGGTAAAGCTTCGGATTTATGCTACTAGAAACCAGGTTTTGATACTGGTGGTGGACACACATATGTAGCTTTGCACTTGACTACAAATAAAGAAACTACCTTGGTTTTAATTTCTAGAGAAACTCTAATCAACTCTTTAAAGAAGAATACGTTATCGACTTTACAATCCTTGGACATATACCCATTGCTTATTAACCCATAAAATGTGAAATATGAAGTCTTGCCATATATGATAGTACACCGTATGGCCATGGAGCTTTACATTTTTTTAAATTTATCAATATTTTTCTTGTAATAAAAAGTAAATCTATCTAAATAATACAAACTAATTTCAATAATTCACACAAGTTACTCGTGGTGAGAAACATTGCTAACACCTTATTTAGATAAAGTTATCTAGGAATGAAGGAAAATAAAGACAGCTAAGGTACACCAAAAATATTTAACTCACTGATGAAAGTTAACTAGATTTTTAGAATACTGTCGTCTTTTTCTTTTCTTAATTTTATTTCTCGAAAATTTACATTAAACTCGAGTCAACATTAAAATGATATAAATAATTTTATACTGTAAATTACAAATGGACATTCTCGACTTAAAGTATCTGTTTAGTAGTTTATAAAATACGTTCTCAGTTTTTAGGATTAGAAAGGTTTAAGCCTATCAAGCGTGACTAAGTGTATACTTTACTTCGTTTGTTTCGTTTTTTTTCTATTGTTAACAGTTTATTTTAGTTAATTTATTGTGAATCTCAAAGCAGATGTATGTAAAATAACATATCAGTAGGATCTTTTGTTTACTATAGATAACCCGGAAAGCTATTTGATAAGAACCAAAGCTCGTCAACTAGTCAATACCCTCTCTGAAATGCCTTTTAGTATATTACGAAAATATTATAAGTTCGATAATGTATCTCAGAAAATTTTATACATCTAAAATGCGTCTCCTGCTGGTGCTGTGTTAAGTCTACAAATCGAGTTTCGAGTTCCGTTGTTAGAGCACGGATAATTCAATGTATTTTAATATGTGTTTTACTAAAGCAGCTTCTAAACTGTATAATAATTATTTTAAGGTGCGAAAAGGGTAGAAGTACCCTTACTATTATTTTTGTACTAAGTATTTCGTCAAGACTAGGTTCCAAGTAACACACACCAATTGATTTCGAAAATTGTTGTATACTTTTAAGAGTCATTTTAAGAAAGCTGTATATAAGCTGAGCGGAAACAAAATGAATTTGAGAAATAATATTGAAAGAACACAAGTGTTAAATTTTATGTTGCTCGAATGGTCTTGTGCAAATCACTATATAAAGGTCGACATCATAAGAAATGTCAGTTATCAAACTTTACAGTTTCACACTGTGTAAACTTGAAAATCTATTGACATTAAGACATTGAATATCATACTCTTTGTTTAAAATTCCATAACGTTCACAAGATGTAAACTTTAACTACGTATTATTTCCCAGTCTCGTGTATTTAATCATATGATAAGCACCGGACCAATAAGAAACTCAATAAAATTCATTTGTAGGAAACCAGCTCGCATATGCTGGTTAATGTCTAAAACGAAAACCTCAAGCCAATGGTAATTTATTTGGAAAATGATTAAATATTCCGCTCAGCTGTGCGATCAGAAAAGAAAGAATATTAACTGTTTTATCGGTCACAAACTATTGATAACTGGTATACCCACTTGAAATATAAAGATATGGTGAAAAAGAGAAAACAACATGAGATCAGCGAATTAATACAATGAGCAAAATGTGTTGGTTAAATGAAAGTTCATTGGCTATCGACTGAATTATATTAAACCTATTTACGAAGTAAGAAGAAGTTATAGTTCAAGAAAAAAATGGTGGATATTTAGCAGTCCGCCTTATTTTGATCTAGAAACCTTTATAAAACATAAATATTATGACGATGATCATGTGTTCCTATATCCTGAATGTGCAGAGAATTGAGTACGCTATATTAAAACAACTTTAAATAATAGTAAATGATTAAGTTACGTGATAACCGCAAAACTTCAGATAATACAAAGTTGCTGTGAAACGGGAAGTATTAGTACTACATTTAGTGTTTTGTAAGTAACCTAAAGACACTTGTAACGTATTTACTATTATGCATTTATTTTAATGCTTACATTCGTTTCAGTTAGATGCATATGTCGTATATTGTTGGATGTGTATTGTGCAAGTACCGTCTGTTCTCTGAATTTGTAGAATATTCTAGAATGTAAGAATCAACAATATGCATATGTGTGTGTGTCACGAGAACATTAGCGTATCTTCGAATATTGTTGAACATTCGAGAATCTCTCCTTAAGGTACATAAATCGACGAGCCGAAAGAAAGCTATAGAGTCTTGTTTGATTGCTCGGAAGCTATAACCGTGATAAACGCTTATTAATCGGGAAACTACAGAATTTGACAAGGATCGTTTGGAGACTTCGAGCATTTTCAACCGTTTAACTTAGTGAATTATCTTTGGATGTTAGCATTTCTACGAGGACAATAGATATTGCCATCAGTGAAAAAACTTACGTGTTCTTCAATCTAGGTAGCTGTCAAGAGAAGTGTAAAGATATATCAACATAAAATTAATATGCTCGTCGCGGACCTGAACTGTAGATAAGAGAATCAGTTATAGACCAGATATAAGACTCAGTATTGTTTGTAAGTTTGTAAAACTTTTGTATATAACTTATTATTTGTAATAACTATTTACAATAATCATTATTATAAATTGTACTGTTTTTTTGTTTATTAAAATATATTTTTGTTAAGAAAGAAAATTGTGTGGGTCAAACTTGTTGGCAAATATAATAAATTTGATACACATTGACATTCAATTAACTTATTTTTTAAATTAAAATTTTCGGCTATTTGAAATCGTAATACATAACGTATAATACAATACATCAGAGACTCGTCCGAGATTTTTTCGTTTTTGAATTTTCCACAAAGCTACACGAGAACTATCTGCGCAAGCCGTCCGTGATTTAGCAGTGTAAGACTAGAGCCTACTCTTGGGTTACTCTTTTACTAAGTAATAGTGGGATTGATTGTACGTTATAACGCCCCTGCGGCTGAAAGGGAGAGCATGTTTGATGTAACGAAGATTCTAACTCGCGACTTTCGGGTTACAAGTCGAGGGCCTTAACCACCTGGCTATGCAGGGCCTTTCGTTCGACATAAATTATAATACCTAACACACTTTAAATTAGTAAGGTGTGTAACAGCCTTCACTGACGCAAAATAATCATGTACCAAATTTTACAAAGGACACTACGAACCAGAGTTAGTTTCAAGTGGAAAGTTGTCGGACATTTCACCACTAGACGTAGGGACAGTGAGTGTAACGACATGATAAGGCTTTAAAATAACTTGAAAATAACGTACTGATCCTTATTCAGGTTACAAGGAAGATGGAATGTATTAAACTGATGCGTAAAATAATCAACTATAAAACTCATTCGACGAGAAGCTCCTTCTAGTGTAAAAAAAAAGCAATTAAGAAAATATTCTGATAACCTGCTATAATATTCTGATAACGTGCTATAATATTTTGTTTCTAAAACAGGTTTAAGCATTTAAGTTTTTAAACTTTCCCTTCTTGAATGAAATTATTCTTAACGATACTATAAACTATTTATTTTAAGCATCATTTTAATGAACGTGTTTTTGAGTATTTTCTTATATCAAAGCCACATCAAACCCCTGATTTTAGTGTTGTAAATCCGTAGACGTACCGCTGTACCAACAGGGGACGCTTTAATGAAATTGTGTGAATTTGTTAAGAGGCCCGGCATGGCCAAGCGCATTAAGGCGTGCGACTCGTAATCTGAGGGTCGCGGGTTCGCATCCCCATCGCGCCAAACATTCTCGCCCTTTCAGCCGTGGGGGCGTTATAATGTGACGGTCAATCCCACTATTCGTTGGTAAAAGAGTAGCTCAAGAGTTGGCGGTGGGTGGTGATGACTAGCTGCCTTCCCTCTAATCTTATACTGCTAAATTAGGGACGGCTAGCACAGATAGCCCTCGAGTAGCTTTGTGCGAAATTCAAAAACAAACAAACAAATTTGTTAAGAATCGTCGACTGAAAACAACCCAAAAACAACTCTGTAAAAGCAATAAGAATTCTAATAAATCTGAGATGTACAATTAAATGTGCTTACTATTTCACGGGTCTCGATATCCGTGGTGGGCACAACAAATAGACCATTGTGTAGTTTTGTGCTTAATTACAAATAAACATAATTAAAGTAATAAACCTGAATCGTACTCCCTTAATAATGACATCAAATTTACGTAATTTCAATTCAACCACTTTTATAGTATTAAAGAAAACGTCTTTTTATTTGTTTAGTTATGTGAGAGACTGAGATGTGAAAATTATTCTAACCATCACTTTAAAGCCTTAGACGTGTTTAGTTGCTTAAATATTAACATTTTATGGTATGTATAAAGGAATATGGAGTTTTAAGGACTATACGTTGAATTTTTACTTTTTATAGTTTTCCATTCTGAAGTATAATTCAAGTTACACCATACTCACACACACACACTCACATACATATACATACTCATATATATATATATATCCATACTCATATATATATACATATATCTGTGTGTATCGAACACTCATATATATACATATATGTACTAAATCATAAAAAGTTATTCCGACAGGAGACGTAGGACTTCCAAGACGAGAATATTTTCTGTATTTAATGGTAATGGATAAAAAAGGGAACATGGATGAACTCCACCATCAAGAAAGACATTTATTACCAGTCGTGCCCCAACCATGATAACAAAAGTGAAGATGCTTGTAACAGCTAAGAATCCAATAACACTAAGGTCAGTGGAAAAAACCACCCACGTGTTCCAAGCAACAGTAGGCAACATAATTAAACAAGATCTCTCTCTGTAAAACCAACACACAAAGTTTTAATGATTTTATTTTAGTTTTTGCAAACTTCAAGCAACTAGAGAATGAAATGGGTATTCATTATTCATTTTATTCCGTACGAGAACATATCTTTCTAGTTTTCAGTGCGACTGAAGTGTTGAAACAAGTACTAGAAAAAACGTAGTTTGCAAGTGTGGTGCGCTTAGGTTACGTCAGCCTTACGACAGAGCATTTTGCAATGGCTATTGTTGCGTAATTGAATGGGAGTAATAAATATGTTTCTGGTTCTGAAATACCTTAAATTTGATTTATAAACTCACTATTATTGTTATTGAAACAGGAGAAGTGTTGTTGTATGTATCACTTTACTGTAACACATCCAAACTTTTTATCCTTCATTTATTTGTTTGCTTTTATTGATAATTTTCAAAAAATATTAAAACTTTACTATTATATTGTTTGTCTCATTTTGTATTTATAGGTTTATTGACGTAAAGAAAGGTGAGTCCCACAAAACCGATAATAACATTTGATGATTCTTAAAAGCGTAAATCAATGTATAACTTAGAAAGCTCTGTTACAACTTTTTCTCTACTCGTATGGTTTGTAGAGAATTATTTCTATTTCTTTTCTGTGTGTTATTTATCGTGATATGCGGTAAGATGGTGACACAGTTGCTTTCGTTTCTGTTTACCAAAAGAAAGTCAAAAGAAAGGAATACCTATCATTTAAATAATTTTACATGTGTTTCAGAGAAAATATACATTCATAGAACTGACACTTTTATGTAAAAATATTTTTATGTGATAATTCTATAAGTCTCTAAAGAGAAAGGTTTAGTATCAAACTGTCACAGTTAATTAATTTATAGGCATGCACACTTACAATCACTTAAAGGAAAATTTTGGTGAATGTTTGAGCTAAATATATTTCAGTTTGCTGTTAACATTTCAAAGTAGGTTATTAAGGAAATCTATGAAAAATAAATACAAAACAATGCATAGGCTTAGCGCAGTTTTCATTAGAACTATAGAGAACACGAAATATTATACTGGTTTTCAGTTGTATATATTGATTTAAATGGTTTAATAGGATTGCAGAAATTATTAGACTAACAATGTTTTACATAAAAGTCATCAGAAATGTATATGTAGACAATTAGGTAAGCCTGATTTTATTTACCTGATAATTATCAATTGAAAGTGAGACATTTCTGTTTGTAAAATATTGTGAATATGGTTTATACACACACTTCTTCTAGTTGAAATACTATGAATTTTGTCTATGCACGTGTCATGATGCTTCAGATATTCTAACTTTTCGGCTAAGTTTAATATTTTTAATTTCTTGAATTTTTTTTTTCAAGTTACAATGACTCAAGGAGCCAATAAAGCCCATACAAAATGTGCTAGTAAGAAGAAACCTGCATAAAAAAAGGTATAGTTAACCTGATGACGCTTGGCGAAATCATGGTCGTGAATAAATGATGCATTTGTGAAGCGTACAGTTGTCTTGTTTTTCTTGAATTCTGTATAATAAATAAGCTTTAAGCGTGTATTTCAAAGCACAGTGTGTTAATT
This sequence comes from Tachypleus tridentatus, assembly GCF_004210375.1. NCBI lineage: Eukaryota > Metazoa > Arthropoda > Merostomata > Xiphosura > Limulidae > Tachypleus > Tachypleus tridentatus. Next base: position 87,478,632 of record NC_134836.1, on the reverse strand, counting down.
TTAATAAAATCCAGAGATTATAAAGTTACATCGCTTGAATAAAATAGAAAAAGTTAGTTGGTCTAGAAATATTATAATGTTATTTTATTATATTTGGTTTGGGCTTCATGTAACTTGATAAGTAGGCATTAGTGTGAAGAATGTCAGTAGACACGGTGTATAAAACATATGTGCCGCAGTTATTACAGGTTATTGTATATTTATTTGAATATCGACGTTTGTTTTAGTTAAGCATATATATTTAGAAATGCATGTAGCTTATACGGTTAAAAGTTTATTGCGAAATTCTCACTTACTCCCTAAATTGGTAGAAGATTCTAGTGTGTAAGAATCAACAATATGTGTTTTAGGAAAGCACTGGCATATTGTTAGGCCAACTGAAATTTCTAGAACTTCGCCTTAACGTTTGTAAACTGACGCGCCAAGAGACAGCATATAACGTTGATTTGCTACAGCTGATATACTGTAAACCTCAAATGCTGTAATTGTGATTAACGCTTATTAATCGGGAACTACAAATATTTGACTGGAAACTTTTATAGATTTCGAATGCTACAAACATTCAACTTCTGTGAATTCACATCGGACATCAATATTTTAAAGAAAGTATTACACAACTTCAGTGGTGAAAAATCAGCTTGTAGACACTGTGAGACCAGCGAAGAATACAGAGGCTAGCTAGCTCTCTGTTAAGTGAATTGTATCTACGTTAACTCGAAATTTGCTCATCGTGAACTCTCGATAAGGTATCAAAATGTTCCAGACCGGAAAGAAGGCTTAATATTACTTGTAAGTTTGGAAACAGTTTATACGTAAATCATTATTTATAGTAACTGTTTATAATAACCGTTATTATAAATTGAATTATTGTTTATATATTAAAATATATTTGCATTAAGAAACAAAATTGTGTGTATCAATCTTGTTGCCAAATGTTATACAGTTGGTACATCTCGACGTTTAATCAGCTTTTAAATTAAAATTTAATTCAGTTTTAAGCTATATGAAATCTAAATACCTAACCAAATAAATTGGAGACTAGATCGAGATAAATCATAATACGTAACAATAACAAAACAAACTACTATTAAAATATAAATTTTGATTAATAGGTAATTGTGTTCGATAGCTTTGAATTTAAAGAGTTATTTCATTTTTTCTCACTTTTTTCGATACAGCCTGTATGTTTAATAACGTATAGTTTTGTTTCTAAATTCTTTATAATATGACACAGCGGAATGACGTCACGAAACGTAGCTAATTCTCAGTCTTCGACTTTAATCAGATTAATACCAAATTAAAATGTGTTGTTTTTTTTTGGCAAATAAAGTTGAAAGAGAACATAATGAGTTGTCAGTCATCGTTGAATTTATCTTCATTTGCACAGCCAACTTGGCTCAATATACAGAACAATACCACCCATCTGTTTTTAAAATGTTTCTCTGTGTAAGTTAAAGCGTATTCCATTTATTTTGTATGATTAATTCTTTCACAATAATCTAGAAACAAAAATAATCAAGTGTCAAGGCTAAGACAATTGTCGTGTGTGAAGAACTATGGAAATCATCACTTGATTTTCACACACACACAAAATAGTTTCTTCAAGCAGTAAAATGTATTTCTCCTATTCGTCACGAACTAATTCTAAGTGCAATATTGTGTGACAGACTACTTCATGATATGTGACAGGTTTCTATTTTTGTTAAGTATTGTTGCTAAATGGGTAATTCGATTACAGGCTTCCTTGTAATATCTTTATTTCTGTACCTACTTGGTTTGAGAGATAGATCTTTGCTTTGAACGTTTTCGAAAATGCGAGAGGAAACTTGTATGAAGAATAAAGACACATATCGATAGCTGGAAAACACAGTAAGTGTTTAAGTGGAAGAGATTTACTTTACGTTTTTTTTACATATTATTTCAATAACTGTTTTGAAAATAAACCAGAAGTTAATGTTACACAATTAATAATTTGAAATGATATTGTCTCAAGTTTCAAAATATAATAAACCATTTACTAATTTACTAGAAACAGATAAAGCCTTGAGATTGGAAACAGTTTCATACACTGAAGATATTTTAACGTTGTTATTCACCATCATCAGAAATACAATATTTTGTACACCATTTGATAATTATATCATTAAACCTACGTACGATTTAACTTTAGAATTTTATGTCATCTGCTAACAAAGTGTAACTAGTTCTTCAACATATTTAATAGTCTAAATTCCTTTTTTTAATTATTCGAATTGCTTTAATAGATTTGTGGACATTATTTCTAGAGTAATAGTTTTTCTCTCATTGTGTCATCCGTTTACCTTAATACGTTTTTGTGTTAACTCAGTCTGTGTTTCAAATTTTTGGTTTCATTGATAGAAATATTTTAATATGAAGAAGTTATTTCATACATACCACATTTTCCCATAATATCCTATTTTTAATGAAATGCAAAACAAATAGGAATTGTAAACGTGGATCATAACATTCAGACTAAGAAAATGAAATATAATTTGAACACACTGAATACAATGATTTAAGAAAAGAAAACGAAGTTTAATAACTAAGAAAAAAAATAAAGCTTATGAACTGTGTTTAACTTTATCAACAGACATAATGGAACATTAGGTAAAGTATAAATAAAAATTCGTCTGTAAGAACAGAGAAAGATGCTGATGAATATAAGATAACAATGAACAAAAAACCTGAATCTTTATTGGATAAAAAGTGCTGAAAGAGTAAAAATGTCATCGTTTGTAAGACAGATGTAAGAGGATTATTTTTAAGAAAATCCTATCAATAAATTAAATTATCAATGATAAGCAGATAGATATTTTAAATGAAGGATTACATTTTCATGTGGCCCAGGGAACGATTTTAGAAGGATGTAGTCATTATAATTAAAGTTGAAAGCAATTAAAATAAGAGCTTGAAACTTATATAAGAAGTAAATGTTGTCTAATTAACAGTTCGCCCCTTTTACTTTCAATAAGGAATTTTGTCAAAGTAATATTACGCCAATTAACGAAATGTGTCGACCAGCCAATCCTGTGTAATTCATTATCTTTGTTTGTTCGTAAATTGTTTTAACATATTCTAGGTTAATGCGTTGATTTAAAAAAAAAATTATAATTCAGAAGCACTTTAAAAAACATTAGTTTTTTTAAGGTTTTAACAGTATAACTGACCACAATGTTCGAGTTACGCGCAATATAAAGTATATATTGCACATTTGGCAATTTTGGTCCATTCTACACACGGACGATCTAAACATAGGACAGCAAGATCATGAGAAGAAGTTATTTGGCAGCTTCAATGTTAATCGTTACTATACCAATCAGGTAGTCTTATCTAGCTGTGTGATATGTATGATCGGTCAATAAAGAGACATATACCCAAATGATGCGTTTCTTTGGCTGTCTATTCGCTCCTGATATTAGCTCGTATAATGTCTTTTTGTATTCTAACGGAATGAGTAACAAAAACAGGGTTTCAGTTTTTTTTATTCACCATATAGTAACTTAAATTAATTTAGGTATGTTAATAATATTATGGTTGGTTTGTTTTTTGAATATTTCCAGTGCGTTGTAAGTTCATAAACCCATAGAAATCCCATGATATTTTTGACATACCTAAATTAATTTAGCCTACTATACGGTGAATAAAAGAGGACTAAGAAAGCCTAAGATATATTATATACGCATCACCATTATAAAAGGATTAACTGTATTTCTTCGGTTTGTTGAACAAAACTGTGTTGATTAACGTTTGAATAGGCGTAACTGAAGTGCATAGCAAAAGGAGCGACCAATCAAAGAATGTTTTAGGTCTCTAAGTCACAGTTGATTTTTACCTCTGTTGAAAAAACAAAGAAAACCTAAAACAGGCCATAAAAACATGGCTTGGTGGTTAGGACACCCGATTCGCAACTTACGGGCTCTGGTTCGAATTCCATCACCGAACATATTTGTCCTTTCAACAGTGGAGCGCTATAAAGTTACAGTTAATCAGAATAAAGTTATAGAATAGTGACTCGTTGGCGGTGGGTGCTATTGTCTAGTTACCTTTCCTCTAATCTATCACTTAAAAATTTATTACGGCTAATGTAGAGACCCCTCAATTTGATATATGCGAAATTCAACAAACAAACAAACGAAAAGAACATCTGTTGTAAATAATGAAATTTTGAAATTTCGGTTATATTTAATGTATATATATTAAAAAAAAAGCACACTAGTTGTATGTATTTTCTTTTTTCTTGTTTTGTATATTATATTATAAATTGCACATATCAGCAAAATCCTTTGTTATACGAGCATATGAGTACTGGAACTTCTTTTTGTTAAGTATTTCACCCCTAGCAACTAGTCCAGAAGACCCAAGAATAAACCTGGGGCTGCTCTTTTCTCATTGAATAGTGAGACTTGACTGTCTGACTGCAGCGCACCCACGAGTTTTAAGTGTGTAGCGCGCGTTATACAGCAAAGATTCGCGAATCCACAGCCATCGGATTTAGCATTCCAGGTATTCTGATCACTAGTTGACACTCTATAAACAGATCCCTTTAAAACATTGCTACATTTTCTTAGATAATATCTGCAAATTTTTGAATACGTTTACTTTAATCTATATGACAAAGACGCAAATACAAATTAACAGAACACTTGAGAAACTCTTGCTATTTAATTACGGTATTCACTATCTGGTAGGGATAAATGAATAAACCTTACCGCACAAAGACCTGTGAGAGCAACGTCCTGCCTCAAAGCAGTAAGTGTTGACTCTAGTTTTCGGTGATTAAGGTGATAAGAGACATTATTAACGTTAGTACTCAGTAGCTTACTCCTCAAGAGATTTATTTGTTTGTTTTTTTAATTTCGCGCAAAGCTATACGAAGGCTATCTGCGCTACCCATCCCTAATTTTGCAGTGTTAGACTGGAGGAAAAGCAGCTTGTCATCACCACCCAGCGCTAACTTTTGGGCTACTCTTTTACCAACGAATAGTGGGATTGACTGTTACATTATAACGCCATCACGGCTGAACATGTTTGGTGTGACGGGGATTTGATCCTGCTCCCCTCAGTTTACGAGTCGATTGCCTTAACCACCTGGCCATGCCGAGGGTTTCTCGTTGTGTGTACCCAAATAAATAGCTTGAAAGATTTTTCATGCTTTATATGTATGTGTATGGATATATAACTGCGTTAAACATACGTGCTCTGTTTGGAATTATTAATATAATAGTACAGGAATTGTTTTGTAATGAAGAGCGTAAAGAATTCCGTGACACAAAATTAACACCAGAAGAGTTCAGTGGATTCATATAGGTCGAGAACCATTGATCTATATAATAGTATAATTACAGAATCGTCCTATCTCCACTCTTTTTCAATTAAAAAACACTTCTACTGTAGTGACTTTTCTGATTCGTCCACATTCTGTATTCCCATTAAGCCGCGCGAATCGACATTTTGAGGAAAAGCTGTAAAAGAAAAGTTTTGAAAGTCGCTGATGCTGACATGGGGGTTTGTTTCCAAAGCAGTGCCAATTATTTGTCTCGCGAGATTTGCCACAACTGGAAGCGTGCTGTATACAGAACAGAGTAAGTGATCGATGAAGTTAAAATATATCGAACAGTACAGCATCTCGTTTTTAACAGTTAAATGAATAAAACAAATTAAAAAGTGAAGCCTTTGATTAACAGTTTTCTTGTTAAATCCTGAATTTGATGCCTTTTATTTTGCTATATTATTGATTACCTTCATGAAGTAAATGCAACAAAATCATTGAGATTTTACTACAGTTCATAGCTTTCTGTTAAGCTTGATTAAGAAAGCGAATCAACAATGAAATCTTTTACGCGTCAAGTAGAGTAAAAAATAAAACAACATCAACAACTTTAATTCGTCTCCATTGCATGAGGACAAAATTATAAATTAGGACAAATATTTATCAACATGTAAGTTTACTTTCTTATATAACTTTATTTTCCCCACGTGCACGTATCAAACGACAACCAGAAATGACCCAAACATAGAAAATTATTAGATTACGGCGACAGATATAAAGAAAGAAAAGATAAATAAATTAGGCAAGGTAAGCAAGTAGGGTAATTAACACAACAGTTTTGTGTGTGACAAGAAGAGCGGTTTGATGAGAGACGATGAACTAAATAGTACAGACAGTAGTAAACAGTTTGCAGATTTTGTAAAGGCAAATTTATTGTTTATGATAAACAGAAAATATACACGAAAACGTATTTTTTTAATAATTTGTAAACTACACTACTGTACTATAATGTACAGTATTTATTACATAATTATTTGTAACGTATGAGTCATTTCTGTACTTCTGTGTTTGTTTTCCTAATACATTAAACTGAAGGTATTTTACTCATAAACTACTTGATGTGTATACTTGATTAATTTTATTTTATGCCCTTCAGTACACAGTAGTATGTCTGCGGGTTTCTAGTGTTAGACAAAGAGTTTCGATACCCGTGGTGGGCAGAGCACAGATTACCCTTTGTGTAACATTGTACTTAATAACAAACAACAACACTATTTTATAATCATTTTTATTTATAATACAATAATTTATTATATTATATATAATATATTTAATATATATTATTTATTTATTATAATAATTTATTATAAATATTCAGCACAGAAAACACGATGTATAATCGCGCAAAATTATCTACTCGAACCTTTCGGCGGTTTTTTTTTTTGCATATTTTTACTCAAATTTGAAGTGCCTCTAGTCATACAATTTTGCAACATATACAGTAAATTGCATCGATGTAGAGGTGTTCATGTTAAACTGATTACATGTTCGTATCTATCTTCACGTTTGTACATCATAACAGAGAAGGTGGAACAAAATTGGCGGCTTATAGAATCTGACGTTGTATAAAGTGTAATATTAATAGTTAATTGGGAAGTTTGTTTCACTATTTTAAACATCTTGCATCGATGGTTTAGCATCAATGTAATGTTTATGTTGTATCAACTCCAAAATTCTCCTTTAACAAGACACAGCAATGACAACTCTCAGTACATGGAGTTGCTAGATGAAGCTAGCACTTCGAACAAAGTGAATTGCATAAACTTCTCTAGCGTCTAATGCCATGCATTCATTATAACAAACATACTTACAGTGATTTGCTAAAGTAGAGATAAAAGTTTTTACCTTTTAAATAATTCAGTTTTCGTGCTTTTAACATTATTTTTAGTACTTTTTATAGTATTAACTCTTTCGATATTGCTATAGCTAGCTAGGTTACGTATATATTGATTCGGCTTAGCATGGCCAGGTGGTTAAAACACTTGAATCGTAATATGAGGGTTTTGGGTTCGAATCTCCGTCGCATCAAACACGCTCGTCCTTCCAGTCGTAGGGACATTATAATATGACGGTTAATCCCACTATTCGTTGGTAAAAAAGTACCCCAAGAGTTACCGGCGGGTAGTGGTAACTAGTTAGTTTCCATCTGGTCTTACACTGCTAAATTAAAGACGGCTAACGCAGATAACCCTCGTTTAGCTTTGCCGAAATTTAAAACAAACCAAATATATCGATTCATACTTGTCTTTGTCAAGTTTAAATTTGCTTATTGTAGTTCTACATATATCTCTAGTATTGTAGCAGAAAGTGGTTCTCATAGTTTTAGCATACAATAAATAAATTAGAAAATGTCTGGGATGATACTTTCTGTTCAAAACAGTTCGTCATTTTAAACTGGCTGTAGCGTTAAAATCTGCAATTCGTGAACGAGCAGGAAGTTAAACATTTAAGGTCATGTCTATTTTACGACAATATTTACATGGAAACATAAAAAAAACTGTTTAATGTTAAAATACAAGGGTAATTGGAGCTTGGAGCTCTATACTATCCATAATTAAATATGTAAAACTGGTATAACTATATTAACAAAAGCCGGGGGATCTATTGTATCAAAATACAAGAAAAGTGTCAAACTGAGATAATTATTATTTTGGTTGACATAAAATTAAAATTATGATTGCGGATAAAATGTTCTTTTGTGCCAAGCTCTTTAGTATCGTTTCATGTCCATTTCTTTCCAGCAAATTTTTTCGCGAGAACAGTAAATCTTAGTGTGCATGACTATTCTAAGAAATCATTAATTTTATTGAAATAATATTTAAGCATATCCAAATATTGTCAAGAATAATCAAAATAGGTATCTTGTGAATTTTTTTTTCAGAACAAAAATTCTTCACACCTCAATTATAATTAAATATTTTGTAGGCAGCGTAAGGACGTTTGTAATGTTGTAAAATTTCCAACTGAAAGTAAAATTCTCTGGTTAGTTTTTGTAAAGTTCCTTGTCGTAGATATTTGGCATCTGGTGAAAGGCCAGTATCTGAAGAAGTTTCTGTGATTAATATTTGATATTGATCAGAAGTTTTTTCGAAACAAAAAACATATGGAAACGCAAAATGCTTAGAAATAGCTAAAAGTTAATGTTGTACAAACAAGTGTTAATTTTCAATAATTCCTAAAGTATATTTCTAAAAACGTTTTAAGAATAAATTGCCCACCTCCTGAGAATGGTTGGTGACTCGTTTTTCCTGAAATCACACTCTGCACTTTAGAAACATGTTTTAATTAAGTATGACAGTCAAATCCTTCTAATCGATCAGACAAAAGTAATGTGAAAGGTTGTTGATTGTGAATGATGTTGACCAACTGTCGTCCCTGTACTCTAACAACTTAGAATTAGAAAGGACTTGGAGGTAAGTCTCGATCTCTGCTGATGGGCATTTTGTGTTTGAAACTAACCACAAAGCTACACAATGGGCTGTGTGTGCTCTGCTCACCACGGGTATCGAAACCCGATTTCCAGCTGTGTGAGTACGCAGACATACCGCTGTGTATCCTTGAAAAAAACATTAAACTTTTTCTTGGTTTATTTGACATAATAACAGGAGAAAAACGTTTTTAAATAAAATTCTTAATGTTGAATTTCATTTACAGATTAGAGGGATTATGTTGCTACTAACCCTTTTTATATTGTTTAAAAATATTTTACATTTTTTAAAGTGTGTTACTAAAATACGACATAATGTTTTTAAACAATATAAAAATGGGGTGGCTAAATCCGCTACTGAATTTTGTCTTTCCTAAAGATGCTATAATATCAATTTTGTGTACAGAATACGTTAAATTAACTATTTTTATAACCTAAAGTTGTTTTTTAACTATATTATGCGTCATATTATTATGTTATGAAATTTTCCCTTCGATTACCAACGTTGTTGCATATGTATTTACAGTTTTTGAATTAAGTCATTTCCTACTAGCTTGGGCACATTTTGGCTCGACTTTTTCTAATAATTACCTTATACAAGAGGGAATTATTAACAGCCGCGGCAGTTGAAATTCTTTTAAATAAGATTACAGTAACTTAACATATAGGATTTTATTATTAGTACGACGCGCATGTACCTGATTAATTCTTATTACTCATAAGGATCTCTATCAGGAATGGAATAAATTGATCTACGAGATCTTGAGCGTTGTCAACGACGTCATTCGAAAGTGTCTGACCCCTTGAGTTCAAAACTGTAATTAGCTTTCAAATCGATTAAGAGATAACGGAGTTATGAGTTAAAAGTTTGCACTTGAAGAAAAACATATCAGAGCCGTTCTATGAGCCGCTATACCGCAGCTAAAAATAATCATCAGTTTATTATCTTACACATCACAGGTATTATGTTTAATTCTTTCCTCTTTATTCCATATTGCCCATGCAGGCTAGTTTCACATTTTGGTAGATTTGTTTGTTTGTTTTGGAATTTCGCGCAAAGCTACTCGAGGGCTATCTGCGCTAGCCGTCCCTAATTTAGCAGTGTAAGACTAGAAGGAAAGCAGCTAGTCATCACCACCCACCACCAACTCTTGAGCTACTCTTTTACCAACGAATAGTGGGATTGACCGTCACTTTATAACGCCCCCATGTATGGAAGGGCGAGCATATTTGGCGCGACGGGGATGCGAACTCGCGACCCTCAGATTACAAGTCGCACGCCTTAACACGCTTGGCCATGTCGGGCCAAATTTCGACAGTTGTAAACAAAAAAGCGAGTGTAAATATACTTTAGTAGATATTTTGTAAACCAGAATGTTAGGTTTATAATAATTTATTTATTGATAAATTTAAATACGATAAATTTATCCCTAATTAAAGCAATAAACGTACACAAGTCACAGTGTCAGTTTATGTCTTTATTAAATGGAGTCCGTATTTAATAAGTGTTTACCTAATGTTAGCCGGAGACAACTGTAATTACAGATTTTAGTGTCTGGAATTAGAATTTTTGTGAAGTATTTTTATATCAAAAACTATATTTAAAGAAATAATATCACAGTAAATATATTAATTTGACCGGAAATGTTATGCCGTTTCTGCTAGTACTCTTTACCTCTTTTGTCTAAATAGATGTTGCATAATTACAAAAAAAAAAGAGAAATTCAAACGAGAAACGTTTTTGAAGGTAATATTAAAATTGGGATCTTGTGAATAATTTTGTATATTTGCAGCTTAGGTAATTGTTATTTAACAATGTTTCGCAAATTTAAATGACAAACTCTAAAAGGTGTGTGTGTTTTCTTATAAAAAAGCCACATCGGGCTATCTGCTGAGTCCACCGAGGAGAATCAAACCGCTGATTTTAGCATTGTAGATCTGTAGACTTACCGCTGTACCAGGGGAGTATAACTCTAAAGGCTACAGTGTTAAAATTTGGATCATGCAAATAACTATATTTGCAATTTAGGTAATTGTTGTTTAACAATGTTTTGCAAATTCAAACGAAAAAATTCTGAAGGTAATATTATAGTGTTAAAATTGGAATCTTGCGAATAAGTTTGTATAATTGCAATTTAGGTAATTGTTGCTTAACAATATTTCGTAAAGAAGTTAAAATGCTGTGACAAAAAATTAAGGAAACCATGATATGTAGAACATGTTCATCATAATGTTCTCATCTTCGGTTGTTTTCTGTTTACTTTATGTTCTACTTTTCCGTTAAGCACTGTTTGCTCTTTCTTCAGCTTTATTGGCTTTTTTTTTTATTGGCATAAATAGCTTATATTTATTTGTGGGTCCACGAGTTTCATGGGTCTCTTATAACACATCAATTACGAAGTAAGGGAAAAAGTCTATTTCAAAAGCGCAGTCAATGTGAGTGATATTTAATGTTTTTAGTCTTAAAGGTACAAAGCCTTTAATAATTATCAAGTTACAATAAAATTTAGACAGAAATCCTATCAATGCTATTGTTAATTCAACAATTAGTGCTGGAATCGCCTACATATTTGACAAAGAAAACAGATGATTACCCCCCCCCCGAGTGCTGTAACAGGAACAAACATAAAACATACTGAGTATAACTCAACATTTGGACCCTATAAAAAGTGATCGATATAAAAACAGGTCGACAATTTGAAGATAAAAGAGGAAGAACAACAGGATGATGTTGTGAGGGATATTTTTGCTTGGCGATTTCTATACAAGAAGTTGGAAAGACCGCAGTCAAATATCATCACATAGGACGCAGTGCAGTAGAAGAAATCTTCACATTTAAAACGTTACTTTTGTTCAATAAAGCTATATTTTTCGCACACGTTTTTCTGAAACTGCCCACATCATATGAATAGCAACAATCTCAGCTCTGAGAAACGAGTCTTTATTTTTACAAGAATACACCGTAACAATAACTCAAGTCTTACATGTAGATACACTTACTTTTTATAATGATTGTAAAGTTTCATATCGTTCCGTCGTCATCCTACTGCATATATTATATGCTACGGATCTTAACTTATTGAATTAATTTACACCCAGAAACGATTAAAAACTGTATAGTAAATATTATTATAATAAATTATAACCTACAAGTCAAACTCTGCGTAACGAGAACCTCTTCTGAGGTTAAATATGTATATATATTTCAGTCTGTAGCCTCCTTCATAAACATTTAATTGCGTGACTTTCAGAAGTAGCTTCAAAGAAACGATTTGTTCAAAATAATCAATTAGTTTCGAAATTTTTATTAATAAATATTTTTCGAAGCTATAGAGAAAAAGTGTTTAAAATCAGTTCAACTACATAGTGTTAGATATGTTAGTTTAAATTATAAAATAAATGCTAAGCTTCACGAAGACATCAGAAACATGACACAAATAATAAGTGGATGGACATACTGGTTTTTCACAATTAGTGATAACGAAGACAACTAAAAACAGTTATGTATGCGAACGTACAACATTAGAAACCGGGTTTCGATACCCGTCGGGGACAGAGCCTGGATGACCCAGGATGAAGTTTTGTGCTTAACTGCAAATAAACTACTATAAATTTCACTAGGTATAAAAGATTTATTTGTTTGTTTTAATTTCGGGGTGAAGCTACAAGAGGGCTATTTGTTTCAGGCCTGGCATGGCCAAGCGGGTAAGGCGTGCGACTCGTAATCCGAGGGTCGCGGGTTCGCGCCCGCGTCGCGCTAAACATGCTCGCCCTCCCAGCCGTGGGGGCGTATAATGTGACGGTCAATCCCACTATTCGTTGGTAAAAGAGTAGCCCAAGAGTTGGCGGTGGGTGATGATGACTAGCTGCCTTCCCTCTAGTCTTACACTGCTAAATTAGGGATGGCTAGCACAGATAGCCCTCGAGTAGCTTTGTGCGAAATTCCAAACAACAACAACAACAACAACAGCTATTTGTTTCACGTACGGCTCACTGTTTTGGTTGTGGTATTAGTATTTTGTATTTAAATAAATTTTCCAAATATTTCTTGAGAGGCCCTACAAATGTTTTGACAATCAGTATTTTGACTTATATGAGAAATAAACTTGATTAGTATTAATAATAAAGTTTAAACTTTAAAGATTAAGTAGAAATGAAATTTTCAAGACATCTACTTAAATATCATTTTGGGATATAAATATCATTTTGGGATATATTTTCTTATGTTCTCGCAGAATTGTCTCCTTGTATGAAAATTAGGTACTGGTTAATATTTTATTATTAGCGTAAGAACATTCGGAAAGGGTTTAGATTCTTAAAATGTATCCTTAGTTTTATGTGAAAATGTGTTTTTAAGGTAATATCTACCATTAGTATTACCATTACTTTTTCTATTCTATTCCTTGTTATATTGGTACTAGTTCTGGAAATATTACGTTGGTTTTGCGTGTGAATAAATAAAAATGTACGTTTCATATGAAGTTTACTTAAACACTAGGACAAAATCGTGCCTCACGTACGAAACAGTTTTTTCTTTGGTTATGATATTTTGTAACTGAATGTTTTAAACGTAAAAGCAGTGCTGTGTATTGAAAGTATATTAAAACAGTTACGTGGCCAGCCTAGACTATATGCGTTTAAGGTTAGGTACGTAAAGTTCTAAACGAATTTGATGGTCGTGTGGGGCGTCTCAATGACTGTGAAGTTAAACTTGAATTAGTCAAACCGATTTTACAACACGTGATACCCGGAAAATACATATAGTGCTAAAGACTTATAAAGAGAAAATAAATCTACGACCCTTTCAAAACCTGGGTATCGGGGGTAAGTATTAAAACAGTGTTCTCAGTATCTATAAACAAATAAAAAAATTCACACATAAACGCCGTTGTCTGTGAGAGGGCTGTGAGGGACGACAGATTTATTCCTCAAATACCATTCCTTCGCTTTGCTATGCATAGTGCGTATATTGTATCCACCTCTCCTTTACGCATACGGTGGCGCCGTCTCATAATTTCATTTTTCATTTTCATAGCTTTATGAAATTTAAATGGCTCCCCACGCATACGCACAGATTACTGTTTTTAATTACACAGATATGCGTCATATCAATATTTTAATATTTCTAGTTATTGGTCTTGAAAACTAAAAATATTCTTCCTTAACATAACTTTTTTTTCTTAAATAGTTCTAACGTTCTTTTACTCTACAGATTACTACACACCATAATTACTTTAATATCACTTATCAAACAGTGTAATAAACATTATTAAATGGAAGCATCACATTTTATTACTCTCAAAGCTTATACAAATTATACTTACTATGGTTTGGTTTCAAACAAGATATTTTGTTTAGGAAGGATGAAGTAAAATGTTCCTTTCTTAGAAAAAACCGATACGAATAATGGAATAACAGTTATTTGTTGCCCCCACACATGCACATAGAGGAAACATACAAATTTGAATATAAATCCTTTTGGTTTGTTTACAATTTTGCGCAAAGCTACACAATGGCTATCTGTGCTAGCCGTTCCTAATTCATCAGTATAAGACTAGAGGGAAAGCAGCTAGTCATCACTACCTACCCCAATTCTTGGGCTATTTTTTGCTATCAAATTGTGGGATTTTTACCGTCACCTTATAGCGCCCCCCATGGCTGAAAGGAGAACATGTTTGGGGTAACAGAGATTCGATACAGCGGTCCTCAGATTGCGAGTCGAGTGCCCTAACCACTTGGCCATGTCGGGCCTGAATAGAAGTGTAGACGCTTATACGTTTCCTGTTTAAATTCATGATCTTAAATTTTGGTTAAGGAAGCATAATTTGACTTGTTAGAACACTTACTTACATTGTTGCATTTTTGCACTTCTGATTAAAGGGCACTTCTTGTTTCCGTGATATTTGTTGACACATAACGACTTATCGCTGTTCTTTACTTGAAATATCTGGTGTTGATGTTCTAGAAGTAAACTCTGAAACGCTTAGTCAGTTTAAGATGACTCAGTTTTATAACTTCTCTGTTTTGTTTCTATAACATGTTGCTATCAATGTGAACGAAGACTTAGGCTAACAGTCATACACTTAGTCGTGCATGTAATGTTTATACTGAAAGTATAGAAAATGCTGCATAAAAGGCAGCTAGTCATTACCACCCACTATTAACTCTTGGGCTACTCTTTTACCAACGAATAGTGGAATTCACCGTAACATTATAATGCCTCCACGGCTGAAAGAGCGTGAATATTTTATGTAACGGAGATTCGGACCCACAACCCTCAGATGATGAGTCAAGCGCCTAGCTACCTGGCCATGCCGGGCCTTTGCATTGGTGAAAACTTTTTTGTGCCATAAAGCCAAATATTCATAATGTCCATAAGTCACTCGTAGTTGTTTCTGAACTGTGTAACACAACAGGAAATATAAAAATATCATATCCGATATTAAAGCAAGCAAAACGCGTACTTCAACTCACACATTTCCTTTCTTGGACCCGGCATGACCAAGCGTGTTAAGGTGCTTTACTCATAATCCGAGGGTCGCGGGTTCGAATCCTGGTCGCACCAAACATGTTCACCCTTTCAGCCGTGGGGGCGTTATAATGTTACGGTTAATCCTACTATTCGTTAGTAAAAGAGTAGCCCAAGAGTTGGCGGTTGGTGGCGATGACTATCTGCCTTCCCTCTAGTCTTACACTAATAAATTAGGGACGGCTAGCACAGATAGCCCTCGAGTAACTTTGTGCGAAATTCAAAACAAACAAACAAAATTTTCTTTCTAATATAAAGTAAAATACCGGATATAACTCTAAATAGAACAACTGAAAATAGGCATGTTTTGTCATTGCAATTATTAATTTTATAAATAATGTCGCGACATAATTAGAGATAATATGTGACTCCTAACTGAAAGTTTGTCACTTTCTATACTGATATACGTTTTTATAACGATGCGTTTATTTTTACGTATCTTTGAAACATGCTTTCTTGTTCAATTTAGTTAAAGTCTAGTAAAATTTTAATACCATTCAAACGATTCGTTAGTTTCAGGATATATGAATAAAACAATATAATTCATAATTAAGCAATTAAAATGGATCACAAGTTATCACATTCAAGTTCATAATGAAAAAAAAAAAACAGCGATATAGCATGCAGCTCAAAATTTTACTTTTTCGTAATGTTCATGGTTCTAAAGAACACCAGTGTCTTTTGCTCCAACTGTATTAAAAAAAGATGAATATGATACAGAGACATCTGAAAAACTTCCAGGTGAGAAAATTATGTCGTTCAAACGTTTAACGTCAAATTAGCTTGAATTATGCAAAAAATAAATAAATAAAGGACATGCACTTCGATGAAAGGGGATACAGAGCCACTCAAATATGGGTGTAAGAAATTTAGCCGGGTAGGAAAATTGCAGTTAAAAACTTAATATTTAACGTGTGAATATGACCAAGCGTTTACACTTTGCAAAAAAATATCGCAAAAAGTGGAAGAACGAATAGTACTGTCTGATGTATGTCCACATAGCTATTTAGCAGGGTCTGGATGAATCTTCACGAAAGTTAGTGTGAAGGTGTATTAGATTCATGTGAGAGTAAATACAAATTGTTAGTTTTGCATTTTGTGATTTTTATGGATGGGTGGATAACACCAAATTTGGCATGAAAGTTTATTGAATACAGATAAATACAGATTTTCAGATTTGTGGTTTTTGTGGCCGTTTTTACATTTTTACTATTATTTTGCCACCTTTTGATGGATCTTTACCAATTTCCCATGAAGGTTTGTTGGTTCTTTTACAGATATGTGTAATTTCGCGGTTTTACATTTTGTGTTTTGTAGTTTTATCAGCCTTTTGACAATCACATATAAGGGAATCAGCTTTTCCTGTCCCAAGTAACCACTCATTAATCATGAATTTGCGCGGGTACTCCAGCTGCTAATACAATATACTAACATAATGGACATAAATTTTGATACAAATATATTAATACGAGAAGTTTAAAAAAAAGAGCGTATAAACACGTCTGCTTAACATAGTGATGAGTTTATAAAGGTGTGCCCCCACCCACACCCCACTGACACAGCAGCATGGCTGTGGACTTAACAACGTTAGAAACCGAGTTTCGATACCTGTGGTAGGCAGAGCACAGATAGCTCCTTGTGTAGTTTTGTATTTTAATAACAAACAACAACAAATATAATGATGGGATGATAATGTTTTCTGTTGTAGAAATTATGAATATTGTGAAAGTTCAAAGTGTTATGGACCAGGAACACTGTCGAAACGTTTTGTATCTCATTTTTTTAGGTATCGAACAACGTTATGTTGCGTTGGTTTTAGTTTTCAGCTGAATAATGGTTATTAAGAGAAGAAGGAAAGAACTGATGATGTAAAAGTAATTAAATGGCCAGCCCAAAACCCGTCACAAAGTCAGTATGGACCCCATTTGATAAGAATATTTAAAGAAGCCAACCACACCGCGACAGTCTTGGGAGTTCATAAAGTTAAAAGGAAGCAAATACTGACTATAAATGTAAAAAACTTATATATTTAACGTTATAGGAAGAGATATATTAAATACAGACTTGAATTATTATTCTAAATGGAGCTCTTGGTCAAATGTTGTAAAAGTGAAAGTATCACTTGTAAACTGAATCAAGATATTCATAAGAACTATATTTAGTCAAACCATAAGTTTTCTAACACCCCCACCCTCAGCTACTACATAGTGTTTCAATTTTTTAGTGTGTTTCAGAGTTCATTCTAAACATAAGACATCCGTCGATGGAACTTACAAGTTTCATTCTCACTCTCAGTTATACACAAAACTACATGACTCGTCAAGGTAATGGTGTATGATTTCTTTAGAAGAATTCAACGTAAAATGAATGATGCTATGTGTAGAACCAGTAATGTTTCTAGCATACACGCGTACAATTATGATTAGTCCTAAATATTTTAAAGTGATCTATCGGACCAACCTCTGTTTCTCTAAAAACAAATGGCAAAAAAAAACGACCCACATTCGGATATTTAAGGATTTTATCTGCATTTATTATTATGCTATTACTCAAGATCTCTTAGAGGGTATGGGGAACATCTGGGGCGTATTACTCCACTTTTATCCAGAATACTAAAAATCGATTCCTGATATAAATCAGAATTTGCTTTCTATATTTTCTATTTGAAATAATCATGTCAGCAACTTTTTCATAGTTTCATATAAAAAACCAAACTTGTTTTTTTTTATAATAAAAAAAGAAAATGTTGAGTGAAAAGCAATTATATTTAAGTAATATCTACGAGTGTACCACTGGTACAACGGTAAGTTGTATATACTACGGATTTACAACGCTAAAATCAGGGATTCGAGTCCCATTGGTGTACCCAGCAGACAGTCCGACATGATTATAAGAAAAACGCCATACATACCTACGAAGGTCAGTCATAACTTAACTATAGATAACTATAATAGCTATTATCCTTACGGAGTACGACCTAAAGTTTGCGCCACCGTACTGCTAATACATTTCGCCCTTTCGTTTATAGGAACACTATAAAAGTGACAGTACATTTGGCTGTTCCATTGAAAGTTGAACTACGCACATGTGATGGCGAGTTCTGTTAAATGGCTTCCTCTTCTCTGGTCAATAAATCTTGTAAAAAATAGTGATGACTTTTGATATTTTAGAGTGATAAGGCTGCTGTGATTATGAAAAAATTAGCATTTAAACCTTTCGTTAATTAGAACAGATCGTTATTTAATATTTTAATTATTTTTCTTTTCAAATTTGATCACATAAAAAAAATGCAACGTACACCATAAATATCGTGAACTGTTGAATATTTTAGCTCGAAATTAAATTATATCGAATATAAATATTTTTAACAATAATGTCAGTAAAAAACAAACTTCTGTTTGCACGTTTTGCCAAGTCAAAGAAGTAAGTAACATGAAAATATAGGTACTGTCAATCGTAGCTTTATATTAAGAACGATAATTTTAAATGCGCCAAGGTCCGATATAAGCAATAAAGAGAAAGTACAGAATTGCACGTAATAATCTTCATCTCAGTCAGAGCATGTTCCCTTCAAGAGAAATTAGGTGATATAAATGTTCCATACCACCAGCGGCCCGGTATGGCCAAGCTTATTAAGGCGCGCGACTCATAATCTGAGGGCCACGGGTTCGGATCCCGGTCGCGCCAAACATGCTCGCCCTTTCAGCCGTGGGGGCGTTATAATTTGACGGTCAATCCCACTATTCGTTGGTAAAAGAGCATCCCAAGAGTTGGCGGTGGGTGGTGATGACTAGCTGCCTTCCCTCTAGTCTTACACTGCTAAATTAGGGACGGCTAGCACAGATAGCCCTCGAGTAGCTTTGTGCGAAATTCCAAAACAAACAAATAATCCATACCACTAAATAAATTATAAATCATTTCTGTTTCTGCCGGAAGGCATTGCACGATCGTAAGTTTTACGTATGTCTTAACAGTAATTGCGTTAGTCGAGTTTTCTCGTTTAAGAGAAGATTTGAGAGATGTGACAGCAGAAGGTATGATAACTTACATACTGATCAGAGTATGATAAAATTAATTAGTATTAACTTACTGGAATACTAGGTTTTTAAAAGATTCCAAATGTGTGAAAGTAAGGAAATCAGAATATTCCTTTGTGTTTTGTTTGTTTGTTTATGAATTTCGCATGAAGCTACACAAGTGCTATTTGCGCTAGCCATACCAAATTTAACAGTGTAAGACTAGAGAGAAAACAACTAGTCATCACCACCTACCGCCAACTCTTGGGCTACTCTTTTACCAACGAATAGTGGGATTAATCGTTACATTATAACGCAAAATTTAACTGATGTTACTAGTAATTAATATCACATTTCAAATACCAAAATCCACAATTATGCATCACATTATTAACACAGACCTGCGATGGTTTTATTGTATCGAAATTTTTATATGCCCTTCAGTAATTCCTTGCATTAAATCCGAAAACAATACCCATTTTTCTTTATCACGTACAGATTTTTCACAAAACGTCATATGCATTTTTGCGTAAGTGAATCGTTTTCATTGAAATCGAATCACATTTTGTTATACTTAAAATATTAACAACTTCTATAGGTTTCTCTATACCAATAGTGGCATGAGAGTCTTATGGATCGTTTTACATCTCACGAGAAACACATTGCTGGTATATAAGCGGTTAAGAGGATCTCAACGTATTATTTCTGGATTTGGTGAGATATTTGCGCTTTCCAAAGGATTCTTCAGAGATTGTGGAGTCCAGACACTTAGGGCTAATAAGTTACTTTCTCAAGAGGCCTCATTTTATTTTGCACTAAAATCATGAGAAAGAGCTTATAACTCACTTTTCTCAAAAAGGTTCACTGGTTGATTACAACAATATTGCTGAATTAACCAATGCTAGAAGCTGCAATCTGTGAACCAAGTGAGTAATAATTGCTCACTGATTCCTCCAAAAGAAGTCTAAAAGGTGTTCTCCTGCACAACTGTAATACATATGCATCTGTTCCTATTGCTCATTCAATTCAGTTGAAGGAAACGTATGAAAATTTCGAACTTCTTTTTAATAAGGTTATATACAAAAAACAATGCATGGCTACTTTATGAAGACTTGTGTGTTATTTCCTTTGTGTGTAGTTGGGTTCTATTACCTCCACTTCACATGAAACTGAGTTGAAGCAGTTTGTAAAGGATTTAGATAAAGATGGCGAAAGTTTAAAATATCTCTTTCAGAACTGAAAGAAGGAATTTTTTTTTCCAGTTAGTGGTACTTTTGCTGATTGTGTTGAGACAGAAGGAAAATTCAAACTACAAAAGATGGCATCTCAAATAAAAACCAAGAGGAACTGCGAAATATCAGAAAAATGTGCCACTCATCCCAGTGGTATACAGTATTTCAGCCGACTAGCAACGCTAGAAACCCGGTTTCGATACCCGTGGTGGACAGAGCACAGGTAGCCCATTGTGTAAAGTTTAAAATATCTCTTTCAGAACTGAAAGAAGGAATTTGTGTTGGGTCTCAGATTGGGAAACTGACTTTCGATGAACACTTAGAAAGGAGAGTGAAGATACCTGAAACAAAAGCGTAGTCGCCTTCAACTATGTTATTGGATTTGTTTTAGAAAACGACAAAGACACAAATTATGAAAACATTGTCAATAACATGTTCCATAAATTCAAAGGGATGAGTTATGGTATGAGATTGAAAGCTCATTTCTTACATTCACATATTGAATATTTTCCTGAAAAGCTCCGTTCCGTCAGCGAAAAACAAGAGAATAGGTTTCATCAATACATCAGAGAAATGGAAAAGATGTATCAAGGAAGGTTGAACACAAGCATGATGGGTGATTACTGTTGGTCATGTAACGAGATGCTCCAGACACAATACAAAAGAAAACCCAGGACACATAGTTTTCGGATTAAAAGACGTAAACTTCACACACACAAAATCAGGATGAATGAAAGGGCAAATTCATTTGACATCAATGCTATTTCCTTTTCTTCAGTTTGTTTGTATTTTTATTAACAAATATAACAATAAATATGTTAATTGAAGTAAACAGAATAAGAATTTGATCTGAGTAAAAGTTCTTTTTTCTTCCCGATTTATAAAAAAGTCGTTACGTGATTGAAGAAATGAATCTTATTTTCGAAATGTGCTGAGCTGAGTTATGAAAAAACCGTTATTAAAACTAAAACAGCTTAAGTGAACTTTAAATTTGAAGGCTTGTGTAATATATTTACTCTTTACAGATAAAGCCGAGCGTGGACAAATGATTATCGTGCCTGCCTATGGAGCCATTAAAAAAAAGCATCAACTGTACAACAACACCGTAGGAGCATTAAAAGTAATGGGTCAAATCCAGTTAACCAGCGTGATAGGAGTAGCCGAAGAGTTGCCGTCAGATATTGTTAACTTTCTGCTTTTCCTCTGGTCACTCAGTGCACACAGTTTTAGGTAGGTTTGTTTTAGATCCAAAGCAAAAAACTAATAAAGCTTTACACCCTTGTGCAAATTAATTGAAACAAATGGTCATTTTACAATATTTTCAGCATGGCGGCTGTTGTAGGACCCGCTGATTTCCAGATATTTTGAGGAATATTACGTCATTCGAAATTGCTTTAGAAGAGCGAGGAGACCAGTCAAAAACAACTTCTTACCAACTCAATGAAGAAAAAACGGTATCAATGGGGTCTGAAATACAAGAACTGGACGCAAGAACAATGGAGGAGGGTGTTATTCAGTGAGGAGACTCATTTCTTCGTACAGGGTTAAAGAAGTCTGCATGTTCGCAGATCTCCAAGTGATAAAACTTCGAGAATCTCACATCAATCAGTTCGTAAAACATCCCTTGAAGAAGATGTTTTGGAGCTTTTTAAGCTACTATGGCATCGCAGGCTTACATATCATAGAAGGTATGATGCGAGGACCACAGTACATTGAAGTTTTGCAGAGAAGAGTCGTTCCAGAATTGAAAAAGAGATTTCCAGATGGATCTGGCATTTTTCAGCAAGATCTGACTCCGTGCCACACATCGAAACTTGTGAAGAATTTTATGACTACAACGCGAATAAAGGTGCTGGACTGGCATGGAAACTCTCCGGACTTAAATCCTATTGAAAATCTTTGGGCGATTTGTAAAGAAAAACTTCTGGGAAAAGACTGTACTACGAAAGATAAGCTAATTGAGGCCATAATTGAAGTGTGGTATCGCGATTCAAAAATTAGTAAAGATTGCAGTCAACTCATGGCCTTGATGCCAAAGAGGATTAATGATCCTCTGAAAATTAAAGGCAGTCATATCATGTATTAATTTGTGAGTAATTTTTGGATTCTCAGAAATAAAACGCAAAACATTGAAAAAAGTCGTAATTTTTCGTCTTGTTTCAATTAATTTGCTCAAGGGTGTACACGTGAAATAAAAATTTGACGTTAAAAAAGCTAAGAAATTCTTGTTGTAATCACATTTCTCATAAAAACTACAAAAGTAGAAGTAGAATAATTATAGATTCTAACATCCTGTGAAAACACTAGAGCTTTAATCGTTCTTCAAAAAATGTGATAATTGAACACTTCATGTTAATAATTGTTTTTAATGTACTTATGTTTTAATTTGATGTTTAGAACGTAAGGCTTTTTTATGTATTTGTTTTCCAGTTAGTGGTACTTTTGCTGATTGTGTTGAGACAGAAGGAAAATTCAAACCACAAAGGATGGCATCTCAAATAAAAACCAAGTGAAACTGCGAAATATCAGAAAAATGTGCCACCCATCCCAGTGGTATACAGTATTTCAGCCGACTAGCAACGCTAGAAACCCGGTTTCTATACCCGTGATGAACAGAGCATAGGTAGCCCATTGTGTAACTTCGTGCTTAACTTCAAACAAAACAGAAAAATCTAAAAAATTGTCACTATGGAAAGTATTTGTAATTTTTTCTTTGCTTATTGTGGTAAACATATTTGATATTTTGAAGTCTTGAAAATATTACGTTCGTACTTACAAGTAAAGCGCCTGGCATGGCCAGGTGATTAAGGCATTCGACTCATAATCTGAGGGTCGTGGGTTTGAATCCCCGTCCCATCGAACATACTTGCCCTTTCTAGTCATACACTGCAAAATTAGGGACGCTTAGCGCAGGTAGCCCTCGTGTAACATTGTGCAAAATTCAATTC
Source organism: Tachypleus tridentatus (assembly GCF_004210375.1). Classification (NCBI taxonomy): domain Eukaryota; kingdom Metazoa; phylum Arthropoda; class Merostomata; order Xiphosura; family Limulidae; genus Tachypleus; species Tachypleus tridentatus. The sequence goes on along the minus strand of NC_134836.1, from coordinate 87,455,130 downwards.
AACTTAAAGGTAAATATTTTAATCAGACCTTTACAAAGTTTGTTTGTTTGTTTTGGAATTTCGCACAAAGCTACTCGAAGGCTATCTGTGCTAGCCGTCCCTAATTTAGCAGTGTAAGACTAGAGGGAAGGCAGATAGTCATCACCACCCACCGCCAACTCTTGGGCTACTCTTTACCAACGAATAGTGGGATTGACCGTCACATTATAACCCCCACGGCTGGGAGGACGAGCATGTTTTGGGCGACTCGGGCGCGAACCCGCGACCCTCAGATTGCGAAGTGCACACCTTAACGCGCTAGGCCATGCCAGGCCCATTACGAAGTTTAAACATTAACCCTAAATAAACAAAAGTATGCACGATTCTTGAAAAAAATTAAAGAGACGATTATTATTAAGTTTTAAAGTTTGGTTTATGTTTGTGTTTTTGGAACTTTGATGGCCTTAATGATTCGATCTTCTATCAATTCAACAATGTATTGTCGATAGTTTTTATTTCAACATTTTCCAAGATTGCGATTCGTCTAGGACCTATTAGATAACATGGATTCTTTCAACAGTTTGTCTCTTCGGTTGATCAGAGGCAAGCCTGTAGGCTTATAACGCTAAAGATTGGATTTCTGTACTTGAAGTGAGTATAGCGAAGATAGCCCATTGTGTAGTTTTGTGTTTAACAGTAAATAAATCCAACAACTTGATCGTTGTTTATTTGTTATTCTTGTACTAAAATTCTTGCAAAGCTTTTGAATCAGTGTAGATTAACAATTGTATTTTTCAGTCATTTATATAAAACTATCAAATGATATCTCATCTAGCAATGTAATTGCTAATAAACCATTGATAAAGATGCTAGACATTGTTATCACCAGTATATTTTCTGTTTGGGTTAGCTAATTTTAGTGACAATAGTAACTTCTTACTTGTAAAGATGTTTTAATAATGAATATTTATTGCCAGAACCATTTTAATAAAAGTTTGTTATTTTTAACAAAAACATTAAGTATCGAAGATTGGTTTGATTTGTTTTGAATTTCGCGCAAAGCTACACCAGGGCTATCTGCGCTAGTCGTCCCTAATTTAGCAGTGTAAGACTAGAGGGAAGGCAGCTAGTCATCTCCATCCACCACCAACTACTCTTTAATCAACGAATAGTGGGATTGACTGTAGCATTATAAAGCTCCCACAGTCGAGTGCCTTAACCATCTGGCGATGCCGAGCCTAAGTATCGAGGGATAATCATTGCTAAGCACAAGGTTTAAAAATTAATTAAACAAGAAAAACTTTAATGTGTGTTTCTTCATATTTTACTTTCAAGTTATTTTGATGTGGTATACTTAATTCTATGTTAATACGAGATACTCAATTTGTAAATACGGCAGAAATGTCTTGTCACATGATATGATTTTTTTATCTTATATTCAAATTAATGGCTGGATGAAATACATACACTGCTGGCCAAAATCTTAAAACCAATGAACATAAAGAAAAAATATGCATTTTGCGTTGTTAGACTCAACCACTTATTTGAGTAGAGCTTCGAAAGATGGAAATAAGAAAAGGGGAAATAAAAATAAAAACCTTTTTAGCATTTAATATGGAAAATGTAAACACTATCATATGAGCCTAAATACAAGCTGGTCAAAAGTTTAAGACCATACTGAAAGGAAGCGTTAATCAGTAAACACGTAACGAAATTTAGTAATTTGTGTTCAAGCATTAGCGTTGTCAATATCTCCCACTGACATCTCCTGTATTATATTGGGTAAAAACATTGCATAGGCTAAAAGTTGACAAAGTTTGAACGTAGCAGAATTGTTGAGCTGCAAAAGCAAGGTCTCTCTCAACGTGCCATTCCTGGCAAGATTGGGCGTAGTAAAACTGCTGTTGCAAATTTCTTAAAGACCCTGAGGGATACGGAACGAGAATTTCAAATGGTCGGTTCAAGAAAATTTCGCCGGCGTTAAGCAGGAGGATTCGAAGGGTTGTCCGGCACGACACCAGCCGATCGTCGAACCTTATGGATGCAGAATGCATTTCAAGAACAATAAAACGGCATATACGAAAGAAAAGCTTTAAAAACCGTAAACGTCTTCAAAGGCCACGCTTCCTTCCACACTACGAAACAGCTCGGTTAAACTTTGCTGAGAAATACCAAACATGGGACGTAGAAGATTGGACAAAGGTTTTGTTCTCTGATGAGAAATAATATAACCTGGATGGTCCAAATTGCTTCCAACATTTCTGTCACGATAAGGATATCCCACCGGAGTAATTTTCTACTCGACACAGTGGAGGAGGTTCACCATGATCTGGGGTGCTTTCTCCTTCCATGGAACAATGGAGCTTCAGGTTATAGAGGGTCGTCAAACAGTAGCTGGCTACATTGGCATGTTGGAGAGAGCATCCTTATTGACTGAACGCCCTCGCTTGTGTGGAAATGACTGGATCTTTCAGCAGGACAACGCTGCAATCCACAATGCCCGCAAGACAAAGGACTTTTTCATGGCGAATAACGTGATTCTTTTGGACCATCCAGCAGTGTTCACCCGAACTGAACCCCATTGAAAATGTTTTGGGGATGGATGGCAAGGGAAGTCTATAGAAATGGACATCAATTCCAAACAGTGGATGATTTTCGTGAAGCCATCTTCACCACTTGGAATAACATTCCAGCCAGCCTTCTGCAAACGCTTATATCGACCATGCCAAGCGAATGTTTGAAGTTATTCGCAATGACTGCCGTGCAACTCACTACTTAGACCTCTTGTTGGTCATTTCCTACCCTGTTTAGATCTTCTTTTTGGTATGGTCTTAAACTTTTGACAAGCTAGTATTTAAGCTAATTTCATAGTGTTCACATTTTTCCTACTAAAAGCTAGAAAACGTTTTTATTTATATTTTTAATTTTCTTATTTTCATCTTTCAAAGCTTTACTCAAATAAGTGGTTGAGTCTAACAATGCAAAATGCATATTTTTTCCTTTTTGTTCATTGGCCTTAAGATTTTGGCCAGCAGTGCAAATGATTAGTGAAAATAAAAGTGACGTAAATGACTTAGATTACATACTTGAACCAGAAGGGAAAATGGAATTTGGTTGTTTTAACCGAAAGTTGCATAACGGCTTTTTCATTCCGTGCATCAGGGAAATCGAGCTCTGAATTTTAGCATTGCAATGTGCTTGTATAAAAGTGCCTACCAATAATCAATTGGCAGATGGTAAAGTTGTTAAAAAAGTCAGTTATTTTGCCTTGGAAGTTCCTGAAGACACTTGATAGAAACCTCTGATTCTTCTTGGAGCTATTTTCTGGTGGGTCAGCAACAAATTCTAAACTTTCTATCTAGGGATGCTTCGAATAATTGTATTGTTAATGGAAATAGCATTTTCAGTGTCTCAATAATCTCTAAACATCTCGATAGGTCAAAAGAAGGTTATAATACTATAGAGTAAAATATAAAATGGTGTAACATTGTGCAATAAATGTTATTATAGACAAAACAATGTTTATATTACACGATAAAATGTCTTGAAAAATTAAAATGATTTCACTTGTTTCAGCAGCTTCTGCTACCATCATCGTTTGATATAATTTTTTGTTTACTAAAGTCCCCGTAGAAGGCGCTATTAAATGTTTACACTAAATATTAATCCAAGCTTCTATTTCCCCGGTTGAAATTGTTCACATTAGTAATTTAACGAAAGTATGTGTTAAAAATTCTTTATGCCAGTTTAATGAGAAATATTGTGAACAAAATACTGAGTTTAGCCACTGATTCTCCTCTATTGCTTTTCTGTGATTTTTATATGGATTATTTTGGATGTATTGCTCTTGATAAAGTAATTTTAAACCTGATTGTTGGATTAGATTTATTGATGACACCTTCTTGGTTTGATAACATGAATATAAGTAATTAATACTTTCTGATTACCTAAATAACGTTGATCCTTCTTAAGTTATTCAATTTATATGTGACATCATTAAAGTACAAACAAACTGAGACTATGTTTCTCCAGTGTCAAGGATGTACATGCTGTAATAACGTTCTTGTTTCATCTCATTGGTGTACTTGTTAAGGGCACCTTTCTTTAAAAAAGAAAATCTATAGTTTCCTTATTATTTCGTTTGTGTTTGATTCGGCATGAAGAAGTCGTAATGGCGCTTGAGAAGTGATCTAAGGGTCGCGGGCTCGAATTGCCATCCCATTAAATATGCTTGCTCTTTCGTCAGTGTAGGCGTTATAAGGTGACGGTCAATTCCTTATTCTTCAGAATAAGAGTAGCCCAAAAGTTGGCGGTGAGTGGTAATGACTAATTGCTTTCTTTATTTCACGGCTAAATTAAGGACGGCTAATGTAAATTTATGCGAAATCTACAACAAAAGTTTTTGGAAAAAATTAATGAAGTATATAAGCAACATCTAGGACTAAATGAAGTTGGATTTTTTTATATTTTTTTATTCTGTTGTGGATGTTTAACGTTTCATTTCTTTAAAAAAAATCAATAATAATTGAAAATATTAATTACAAAACCTGTCTTTGTTAATTCATCATTGACTTCGCTAACGATACACTAAATAAGTGACAGTTAATATGCTTTTGTCCCTACGACTTCACTGATTCAAAATGAATCTGTGCTTTCATTATTGAGCAAACTCACCAAAAATTTACTGTAAATATTTGTTCCTTTTTTTAAATTTTGATATAATTCTATTGTTATCGTAACACGCGTTATTATAAAATTGGTAGTAGTTGATAATATGTACATGAAAAAATATTTATCATAAACTTTAGCAGAAACATGTATTTTATAGATGAAGTCGAACACTTCGTCTGTTTTATTATATAGCGATCGTCATCATTCTGTTCAAACACAGATGAGAAACGTTTTAATTTGTTACGGTAAAACATTGTGAATGACAGTGTGAATGTAAATGTGAAATAAGCCAATGTGCAGTTTCTGAAAATTAGGTTATGTTGAGTAAACATGATTCGAAGCTAATTATTTATTTACGTTTATTTAACTTATTTCTTGGTCTACCAGATTAAATTTAAATTATTTCCTCTATTCATATTTCCACAGTGCATTATTAATACTTTGCTTAAAGGCGTTTGGTAGTATTCACATTGAACACTAGATGAAGCTACGAACTCATTTCAACTTATGCGCTTGTAAAATGTTTGCTTGTTTACAGCTGCGCCACAGGCTATCTGTGCTCTTTCTACCACAGGTATCAAAACTCGGTTTCTAGCAGGAAGGGTGTTGTGAAAGATATTTCCGGACGATACGTATGTGGCTAGTTCTTAAATAAAAAAACGTTTTGAGAGAATTTTTGCTGAAGCACTGCGTGATTTATTTACTCTTTCTTGATGACGAGAAACTCTCTTAAATTTTTTTTTCGAAATATAAAGAACTAAATGATCTACAGAAACAAAACGTAATCTAGACTACCAACTGGTCAGCTGCATTCAACCAGACCTTTATGGACTCATACAACGTAACATCAATCAACTCAATAGTAAGAACGACAAGGTAAAGAAGGTCTGCCACAAAAAGAAACTAGATAAACTAAGGTGTCAACAACAAAACACGACGAACCACCAACAAACCTCGTATTTAACAGATATGACCGAAAATTAAGCAAGGAAGTGATAAACTTCGCAGTAACATCTAGAAATATTCCATCCATCGAAATGAAAGTCTGCCTGGAAGACCTAGCTAGAAGACTGGTAATCCACTCTAGACAAACTGAAAACACCAACAAAACAACGAAAATCAACCGTAAAGAAGAATACAACTTCGACAACAATTCCATCGACAACTAATAACCTATCTTTTCAGGTAGAACTGAAAACAGCTATTGAACCGAAACACCTCAAAACAGTATCTTAAATAACCTTTCTAAAGAATTTTCACACAAAACTATCAACATAATTTCACAGAAAAGAAATGTAAAAAACAACCTTTACAAAAAGATATTAATTCTATAAAAAAATTAAAATAAAACAACAACATCAAAATTCTAAAAGCAAATAAAGGCAATACTATTGTTATAATGAACATAAATAAATACATTCAAAAAATGAACAACATCTTGTCAGATACAAACAAATTTAAACTACTAAACACAAATCTCACAAAAACACATGAAAAACAGTTCAACAAAATACTACTACAAATGAAAAACCAACACAATCTCAAAAAAACATTTATTCTTATCTACGAAAGACCAACTCATGCACACCACAACTATACGGCACCCCCAAACCTCGCAAACCTGATTGTTCACTACGACCCATAATGTCGACCGATGAATCATTTAACTACAACCTCAGTAAATATATAGCATGGGCATTTTCTAAATATGTAACATTAGCCGGCTCCTTTTCGCATGCTATTTTAACTTTAAATATATTCTTAATCAACTAAACCATAAATCCTTAATGACCAGTTTTGATGTAATCTCCCTCTTCACAGAAGTCCCAACAACTAAAGCCTGCAAGATAGCTTTAGAACTTTATATCCAATACTCCAACCCATTGATACACATCCCCAGCATCCGTTCAGCAACTCGTATAGAATTCACTACCACCAAAATTAACTTTATGTTCAATAACCAAAACTACCTACCAATAAATGGCCTCAAGTATGGGGAATCCCGTGTCACCAGTTGTAGCCAATCAACTCAGCGATCAATTCAGCCTAACACCCACCACTATACTGGTACAGGTATGTTGATGATACAATTGCTGGATTCACATCTACAGAACACACACTTAGTTTTTCAATCACGTCAACTCGATACACCCTAGCATTAAGTTCACCTGTTAACAGGGAAAAAAACGAACCAAATAGAATTTCTTAACCTAAAAATTACTAGAAACAGAAATCTACTGAAGAATCACCCATACTGGATTATACATTCCCTGGGACTCAGTACATGAAACAAAACAAAAACTCAACTTATTAAGAAATCAAATAAACACAGCCACAAAGCTATGCTACACGATAAAATTAACACTGAAATCAACAAAATAAAACAACACTTCATCAATATCAACACATTTCCTCAAAAAGCCGTGGAAAAAATTATACACACACACATAGACCAACAACAAACAAACAACAATAAATCCCAAGATAAAATAAACTACAAAACCTTATACTGCTGCGTAACATATGTTCCCACAATAAATCCCAAGATAAAATAAACTACAAAACCTTATACTGCTGCGTAACATATGTTCCCACAATAAATCCCAAGATAAAATAAACTACAAAACCTTATACTGCTGCGTAACATATGTTCCCGAAATCAGGAACAAAATAACTAACATTTGGAAAAACCTTTAACAAAACATAAAGTTCCAGTAAACTTAAAATTTATTCAAAAACCAGGTACAAAACTAAAGTCCATACTATGTAAAAATTACACTGACAAACACAACACCAACATAATTTATGAAATACAATGCAACAGCTGCCACCACTTCTATATTGGAGAAACGAGCAGAAAAATAGAAGCTATTTTCAAAGAACACAAAAAAAATACCCTTCACACGTTTCTGAACACTGCAAATCAAATAAACACAACATAACCTTAGAAAACACCCACATATTAAGTAGGGAAACAAACATAAACAAACGCAAAATCAAAGAAGCCCTACTTATACAGCAACTAAATCCAAAATTAAACCAATATAAAGGAACACATTTATACCTATACTAACTAATAACCTAACATCCACCTGCAATGCCCCTTACAATCCGGTACCCGTTTATACTCTCGTCCCTAAGACATGTGTCTGTCAACGGTCACATTCAAACACTCTTTCTTTCTTAACCTGAGGATGGCCTAGGAAGGTCGAAACGTTGTTCTCTCCTTATCAGTAAAAGAGTTAATACCCATACCGGCCGTTCTGAAATATTTTTTTACTCTCTTTTCATAAACATGTTCAACGTTTAAGCCTGGGTTCCCTGGACAATTGAGGTTTCACGCCCACTCCACGATCTCCGTTGTCCCTAATGGCACTCGTCTCTTTAGATAGTAAATTATATATTTATTCGGTTAATCTGGATATCTAGAAAATATAATTTACTATTGTCTTCACTTTCATGATGGAATTTTATGGAAAAATATTGTCAAAAATTTAGTAAATTTGGAAAATCATCTGCATGTTCATTTCCACGAAAAACAGTCATTTTTAGTGGAAGAGGAACAAGTTTGCATAGGTAAGCCCTGGAGGTAATCTCACCACTATGCCAAATATCTGGTCATCAAGCTGACCACTAAAGACAAAGTGATATTATCTAAGGGCTAGTTTGAATAACTTTTCATGTTATCGTCAGTGGATTGGCAATTGTTATTAGGAAACGAGTTGTTTAAACACGCCTGAACAGTTTTTCAAGCAGTGTATTTAATGTGAAAACTAGTTACGATGTAACTGGGGTCAGGAAATTGGAATATTTCATAAAGGCTAAAGATTCTAAGATGACGACTAAAAACTCATCAGGCTTGGGAGCCAATACTATATATATATATATATACTATATAAGATGAGTGTTACTGAAGTGCTAATTATTTACTACGAATTAACACTAATTCTTACATTATGCTAAGGTTAGCAACCGCTAGAAGAAAGTTTTTCAAAATTATTACTAAACATAATACTGTGATTTTAAATTTCTAAAAACATAAGTTGGACAGTACATTCTGACACTTTTTAGGAATTTGAAATGAGTAGTGTTGTGAAGGATTTGGGCCATTTTACAAATATAGTCACATATATTTAGCAGAGCAACAAATAGCACATAATTTGCTAAATGTAGTTTTAACGTCGGTGAGATTTTTAAAATGATCATAGTCAATCGAGGAGAAAGAATATTTATTTTCATCATTTTGTAGAGTGAGCTACAAAATGTTGTTTCTCTTAAAGACGACCCGGCATGGCCAGGTGGTTAAGGCACTCGACTCGTAATCTGAGGGTCACGGGTTCGAATCCCCGTCGCACCAAACATGCTCGCCCTTTCAGCCGTGGGGGCGTTATAATGTGACGGTCAATCCCACTATTCGTTCGTAAAAGAGTAGCCCAAGAATTGGTGGTGGGTGGTGATGATTAGCTGCCTTCCCTCTTGTCTTACACTGTTAAAATAGGGACGGTTAGCGCAAATAGCACTCGTGTAGCTTTGCGCGAAATTCAAAACAAACCAAACCATGCTCTGCGGAGCCATTGGGCTTCGCCATAGTTATCTGGGACTCCGTCAGGAAATTTTAAAATGTTAATATTTTTTTCTAAAACTGTGTGTGTGTGTGTTTTTTTTCTTATAGCAAAGCCACATCGGGCTATTTGCTAAGTCTACCGAGAGGTTTCTAAAACTATAAAATTGAATCAGAATACGTTGTACGAAAGAGTAAAATATATCTTTAATAAAACACGTTTATCGCGCATTGAGCTTTTTTTGGGAAGTTCTCGCAGTGAAAGGGTTAATACAATCTCAATTAACTTCGACAGTGGCACTACTGGATGCTAGTAGATATGGCACCGTGTCAAGATCGCATGTGACATTGAAGGTGCAAGATAGCTTAAAATTTTTCGTATGAAACATCGGGCAACCCAAGATAGCGATGCCAACTGTCTTTTAAAAGCCAGATCTGGATTAGCGGGTAGATCTTGAACGAAATGAAGTATCAGAAGACGTAAAACGCGTATTGAGTGATGTCATAAAAATAGTTAATCTTTCAAAATCAAGACCACTTAATGCGAGGATCTTAAGTTTACTCTGTGACGATATGGAAAGCTTGCATAAAAATATGCTGTTTCATAATGAAGTCCGATGGCTTTCGCGGGAATAAGTGCTTGCTCGGTTTTACGAACTGCGTAAGAAGATAGGATACTTTTTATCTGAATGCCATTTTGAACTTGTATACAAATTAAAGGACAGAAAATAGATCACCTTTTGGACGTATTTACCTATCCAAATGAAGTGAATGTTACAATGCAGGGTACCAGGGTAACGTACTTCAAAACTCAGAGTGAAATCGAAGCGCTTCAACGTAAACTAAAACTTTGGGGTGAATGTATACTTATGGAAGGACTTGATTGCTTTGAAAATCTCAGTTTTTTTTCTTATGAATGAAATTTCCTTCAGTAAAGATGCAAATGTTTCAGTCTTGCAGCACATATCTGATTCGTGCACAACTATTGGGGAGCACTTCTCTCCTCATTTAAAAAAAATTTCTGTGATTTCAAAATCCCTTTGTTGACTCTGCAAATACTAACGATTTGCCTTTGAAAGAGAAAGAACAGCTTATAGAAATTTCAACTAATTACACCCGAATAACAAAATTTTAGCAGGATGAAATCGCACAATTTTGGATTCAAATGGCCATGGAATACACTGAAATAAATAACAGAGCTTTGAAAATGTTGCTGTGTTTTCTAACAACATATCTTTGTGAGCAAACATTTTCACTGTATACAGCTACAAAGACCATATTTAGTGATAGGCTAAATATTGAGGATGATTTGCGTTTAAAGGTAACAACCATAACTCCAAATATTGAACTGCTTTGTGAACAAAAGCAAGCCCATCAGAGCCACTAATAAATAAATAAATAAGTACACTGTACTTTTACTGATATACATTTTGCAAGTAGAAATTTTTGAACAAGTAAGTAGAAATAAAAATTTTTCTTTAAATATTGATATTTTTAATAAATTTATATTCTGAAAGCTTGAAGTAAACTTTATCTGATGCTAGTGACTGATTGTTTCTATTTCAGTGTATTTTTTTTATTAAGGTTCTGGAATATTTTTTCTTTCTGATGTGAGCAGATGTAAAATGTCCGGGAACCCTTGGTATATAGAATGCTTTACATTTAGTTTCTCGTCCGAAAATGACTTTAGAGTGTTTTTAATATCTTGTAATTTGAAAGCTTGGAAAGTTTATTATTACCTGATTTTACTTCCATATTATTAATATTTGAATGTCGGGAGAAATATCAATAACTTTAAAATTAACAAATTTGTTGTTAAATACTCCTTTCGTTGTGGTCACGATACTTCCTTGTTTTCTAAAACTGGCAATTACGTATTCGCTAGTTACGACACTGAATCTCTTTACACATATACTGCTGGCCAAACTCTTAAGGCCAATGAACACAAAGAAAAAATATGCATTTTGTGTTGTTAGACTCAACCACTTGTTTGAGTAGAGCTTCAAAAGATAAAAAGGGAAAGTAAAAATAAAAATCTTTTTTAGCAAAATGCATATTTTTTCTTTATGTTCATTGATTGGCCTTAAGATTTTAGCCAGCAGTGTATTTTCAGTTGAAGAAACTATTTACACCGTATAAAAATTGTATTTCTAGTCAGCGTGACTTAAACACTTGTGTTGATGTAACAAATAGACAACAGAGGGTTATTTAATCCTTTCAGGCTGTTCCTGAACACTCACACACAAGAAAAGAAAAACGGATTCCATCAATCATTTTCAAGAAGTCATTGGTCTTACTGTTATATATAATGATTTCCATTGCTACTAACAACAACTCATTTCATAAGTTAATTACCCTGCTGGAAAAATAAACATGTTATCTGTTGTTTCTTAATCTTAAATTGTGTCATAATTCACCAGCTCTCCCAAACCCTCCAAAAAAAATAAAAAAGAGAGACTTTTATCCAAACAATTCCCCCCAAATTAATCTTGTAAACTTGAAAAATCTTATTTCTTACCGTTTTTATATGGATATGAAATAGTGGCTCTTCTGAACACTTTTTAGTAAGTCAATATTCTTTCTGAGATGATAAGGTCAAAGTTATACACGGTAATCGAAGTCATGCGTAGCTTATTCACTTTTTGTTTTAAAAAATATCTTATAAAATAATTATTTCTTCTTTTGGTTTATAAGTTATCTGTATATAAAATTACATCCTAAAATCAAGAAGTATAGTAATGTATCTTGCGGCCAAAACAATCTGTTGTAGGACAAATTATGTGTTATTAACAGAAATGATAGTCTAACGATTTTCCATCTTCTGTATCTCGGACTGTGGTAATCCAGATTATAACATATTTTTCGAGAGTATGCTCTACTGGACTCTTACTTCACCTATCAAATTTCGAGAGAATCCATTAGAAATATCTGAGATATAAGATCTGTAATTTTGAATGCGTCAAATTAGCTATTAGTCTCACATATTTACTACAGCTTCACCTAAGAGTAAAAGTAGATCGTTTCTAGTTTGTTTGCTTTTTTTACATTCAAAATGAAAATGGTTAATTAAAAGCGATAGAACTATTAGATGAAATGACATGCAGACATGTTAGTATTAGTTAAGCTAAGAAAACTAAATAAGCAATTTCTAGCTTAAGTTTTCAAAACAGTCTTATGGGTGGATGGTTATTATTTATTATTCATTGTCAAGTTTTCAGCATAAATTTGTTAACTTTTATTAAAATTATCCGAATTAAAGAGCGTTTAGCATTAGGGAATATTAGTTTAAACAATTAGCATTAATAATGATGCTTTATAGGGTTGTACCGTTGCGTGGGATGATGACAAGAAACTGTTAATTTAAATTCCATAGCGTTACTATAAAGGAAGTTATTAACATTGTTTTAGAGATGAAAACTATCGCCATATATTTAGTAGAATTTGATTAGTTCTACAAAGTAAAGGTCTGTTCGAAATAACGACTTAATTTCACTATTCTTTGGTAAAATGTTATAACGACTCATTTTCATTATTCTTTGGTGAAGTGTTATAACGATTCAATTTCACTATTCTTTGGTAAAGTGTTATATCGACTCAATGCCACTCTTCATTAGTAAAGTGTTATAATGACTCAATTTCACTATTCTTTGGTAAAGTGTTATAATATAAAACTCAATTCCACTATCCTTTGGTAAAGTGCTATAACATGACGACTCAGTTCTACTATTCTTTGGTCAAGTATGGTCTAAGAAATGACAGTAAATGGTGATAATTTTAAAAACAAACGAACTTACTACGTACATATAGTACTTCTGACAGTAGCACTTTAAGCAAATTTGTCTGCTTCATCTGTCGTATTTACTTGCTGTAATATGACAAAGTTGTATTGTATATTTCATCTATTCCGGCAAATTAAGTGATTGTGTATTATATCTCTTCTGAAATGTAAATGGTATTTTGTAAGATATATATATATATTCCGGCAAAGTAAGAGGTATTAGTCATTATATAATCCCGTAAAGTAAGAGGTATTAGTCATTATATAATCCCGTAAAGTAAATGGTATTGTCTATTACCTCTGTTCCGATAAAGTAGATGATTGTGTATTATATATATTCCGAAACACACGTTCCTATAAAGTATTCTAACTTCTGTTACAAACAAGGGAGTATCAAAGATGTAGTTTGTAGCAGCGTCATATAAAGAGTTAACTTTGGTGACGTTCGGAACCTATGTGTTCATTGCCTTCCGAAGTGGGTTTTCGAACCACACGAATAACGTCTAATGAATAACCATTTAGAAGTTTTCAAACTACGTGCGAATTTCTTTGTTTTAGTAACGTTGGCTACTTCACTGAAAATTCCCAGAGACAATGTGTTGTAGCTACCTTAGTTGTTTCTTACTACCATACCGTGTCCGGGATCATTCTCACAAGGAATTAGTTTGGGAAATCCTACAGTTTGTAAAGCGTGAACGCAATGCGATGACCGTCACTTTCGCTGCTGCAGTGACGTAGTTATAACTTGTTTCCCCATTCGTCCGTGTGTAAAATGACGTCTTCCTGAAGAAGAGTGAAATGAAAACGCTATAAATTTGGTAGCATCAAAAGCTTCTACAAGTGAAACCATTACTTTTTAAAGACATATCAGAAGCTTCTACAAGTAAAACCATTACTTTTTAAAGACATCTGAAGTATTTTTTAAAAGTTTTATAGTCCATTAAAGGTGAGTTTTGTTGATAATAAACGAATATATTGAATATCAGGTCTTATATGATACCAAGATTGTAATCTTATGTTAAAATTACATTTAGTGTGTTTTTGCTTATGCTAGGAGGATTTAAATTCAACATTGGTGACAATAGCACATGGTTTGCATGACTTTCTAACCTGTTCACATAGTTCTAAAGTAACTACGTTCAATCTATTCACGCAGTGCTAGATTGTGTATAATTATATTATTCCAAAAACTCAACAAAACTGTATTTATTAATGAACACAATTTAGTATAAGTTTTTAAGGTGAGGTAGGAATAAACAACGTTAATTATTTACTTATCGGTACTATTTACGAACATTGGACGTTATTTGACAATGTCTCAAAATACTTTTCATGGAATATGTTATTTTATAATATATGTAGATGAAATTGTTTTTATAAAGTACTTCTGCACTATACATGACAGCTTCAATTTATACGTACTTCTAACATCTTAAAATATGAAATAAACTTGTGAGTTTTTTCCTCGTCCACTAATTATAGTTTTATAATATTAATCTAATTGTAATTTGGAATATTCGTGTATGTCTGTTATTTACTACCCTTCCGGTGATTCGATGGTATGTCTGAAGGCTTATAACTCTTAAATTGGACTTTTAGCTTGGACCGTGTTAACTGTTAAACATATAATATATGACATAATTTTTGTATATGTCATTTAACGATGGCCCAGCATAACCAGGTGGTTAGGGCGTTTGACTTGTAGTCTGAGGATCACGAGTTCGAATCTGTGTCACACCAAACATGATAGCTTTTCAGTCTTGAGAGCGTTAGAAGAGCGGTCAATTCTACTATTCGTTGGTAAAAGAGTAGCTTGAGCGTTGGCGGTGATGACTATCCTCTAGTCTTAATTGGGGACGGCTAGCGCAGATAGTTCTCGTGTAGCTTCGCGCGAAATTAAAAACAAAACAAAACAGAATTCGTACTGCTCTCTATAATATTCTGAAATTGCATAATAATAATATTTGTCACTAGATGGCAATAAAATCTATTTCGCGTAAAGTTGCTGTACATAACAGTTCGCAAAACAAAAAAAAAAGGCAGTTTCTCCCTTTGTTTCCCGACACCTAATATAATCGCCCTTTTAGCCGTGGGAGTGTTTTAACGTGACAGTAAATCACACTATTCGTTGGTAAAGAGAAGCCCGAGAATTGGTGATGGGTGTTATTCACTAGTTATCTTCTCTCTCTAGTGGCTCAGTTTAAAATTAGGGAGGGCCCTCGAATATAATACACAAACAAGTTTCTATCTTGTTTTATCTGCCTTTAGAGAGTATATTTAGAGTAATAATTAGTAATAGTCACTCCAACTTATAATTTATCAATTCTTTTATTTCGTGTTTTTTATTATTTGTTCTTAAATTTGAGATTCACTGATGTGAGGTAACACACCTTTCAAGTTTTAGAAACAGTAATAATATCAAATAATTAACTCATTTTACTAATTCGTTATGCGTGTGATTGTTGTTGTCTTTCTTAGTACAAGAGACAAACTCGTTTCCTTGGTATTTCCAATTGTTAGAAAATTCAACAATTCAGAACTTTTTGGTACAACATAACGATAATTAATATGACGTCGGTGTTAAATGTTGAAGCGAATATAATTACGGTGAAACCGATGTCAGCTTATTCAATCTGATTTCGAGTAATAAATACTCAGTATAAGTACATTTATATGGCGTAACGAATACCAGTGTTTGTTGTAAAGCAAAGTCACATTTAACTATCTGTTGTGTCCACCGCAAGTAATCATAGCCGGATTTTAACATACTTACTGTTGTCCCACTGGGAGACTGAATACCAGTATAATTACTTATTGTTATAAATCAGTGAATCGCCTAAAAGTCAAAGTACTTTATCTACCTACTTACTTAATACACTGATTTTTGATTTTTTTTACGTGGCTGAGAATTCATTTAAACAGTTTCATTTAATACCACACGTCTAAAGGTTTTATATGTTTTAACGATACTGCACATTTCTTCGTCATTCGGGATCTATCGTGAGATTTTAGCTAATTAAAATACTAGTTTTATCTTTATTTAATAATGTCTTAAAATCCACTTTCGTGTCTCAATGGGGTTTTGGAATGTGGGCCGAACATCCCACGCGCTCTTCAAGAGCAGGTGCCAATGTCCGGAGAGTTTAGCCTGCTTCTTCCTCGTGTAGAAGTCTAGTTGTTTGGCGCCAGTCGGGTTCTAGTTACGCAGGAAGAAGGTACAGTGAATACAGCTTGGCACATGTTTTGTACTTAAATGTTAAGCCTTGGATTAGGGTACGAATAAACGAAAATGCAGAATCCTATACTATGTTCAAATGAGAGAATAGCATCGTCCGGATTTTACTCAGTAAGGTCATGAACAAAAAGTAAAAGTAAGCAGCATTTTGCACTTTATAAATGAACAGTAAGAACTACATGAAAATATTTTAGTGTCGGGGACCGTTCTCTGTTTTGTTTGGACTGAAAAAGTGATCACGATTTCCTTTGACTGTAAACAATTTTCGCTGATATGATACAAACACGAGAAAGTTTTTTGGCGGGGTAGGGTACTACGCATGCGCCAAGGTAGGGTTAGCTAAATGCTTAACATGCACGAAAGTCTAGAGACGGTGAATTAAGTAGCTCGAAGCACCATTTGATCAGGTGCTGTTGCCGTAATGTGATTTTTGGCCCTTTACCTGCTTTATTAATATTTGAATGAAATGTTCCAGCTAAAAGAAAATGTGGGCCGTTGCATTTATGCTCACTTTTTATCAGAGAACAGACTATTGTGATATGCTGGGCTCTAGAGGTGGTAGTGAGAGTATATTTGATCACTCCACTTTCACTGACATTTATTATCCACTGACCGCTGGGAAGTGTTGTAGTAATTACCCGTTAGACTTGGTGAATCTATCGTTCTTATTTCTATCTATAAGAAGGACGTGTGTTTAAATGTTTCTCAACAATAGCAGACAAAATCAACAATAAAAAATAACGACAACAACTGTGCAACATTTTGTATGTTTTATAGTGTGAGAGAAAACGACCAGACTTGTACAATGTTGAAAGGATGGTTCGACGCCTTCAGAAGCGATGGAGGTCCCACGTTGTACACGCATTCGAACCGAACACCTGTGATAGAAGACATTCGAAATATCGTAATTTACGTTAGTTTTTCCACCGTATTTCTTGCCTTCCTTATTGTATTTCCTGGAATTCGAAAAGAGGTAAGCAAAATTTTCAAATAACTGATTTTGTTTCCTTTACGTCTTAGACATTAAGATAACAGAATAAATAATCGTAATAACTAACCCACTATCTCTATGGAAACTATTTTTCATATAGAAACTTATGCGTCTGTGGAGGGGGGAGTATAAAGAGAAAGTCTGTTATCAGTTTCCTAGAAAAGAAATGGATAATAGGATTTTATGTATTTTTTTTACACTGGACTGAAAAACGAAACTTGATAAAAATTATTCTGGTTTTAAAACGGATTTTCTATAATTCATCTACAGAGATTTCAAAAGCAGTATTCTTTTTTTTCTATCACGTAAGGACTTTTTACAAATCGAGGAGAAAAAAACACTCTTACTTATATCAAGTTATTATTTCCTTTACCACAATGAACATTTTTATTATTATTATATTTGTTATATTTGGGTTTTAGAACGATCGATAAGACTCACGTCACAATTGGTTTAAAGAAATCTATAACCAATGGTTGTCAACGTTTTAAGTATAACAAAACGATCCCCCAATTTCCATGAAACTGATTCAATTATGTAAAAAGTACATATGAAGTTTTTTGAAAAATCTGCACGTTATGGTGAAAAATTAATATCACTTTACACATTCAGCGTAAAGATATTACTGTAGACATTCGTACAAATTTCGAGACAATGAAAACATTGTTATACACGGGCTGTACAGAATCAACATTTTGGAGTTGTGACATTAGTTACTTTTCGTGAGGAAACGGTAACGGGATTGTGGAATGAGTCTGATAAATTTGATTTTTATATAATATACGACCGTTAGGTTAATAAAAAAAAATTAATCGTTTTTCTATAGAATCGTAATTTGAGATGTCAATATTGAGAAATAAGATGCTATTTCATGTTTTCCTGGTGAGGAAAACCAACAACTAACATACAGTGTAAATGGGCTGTATTTTAAGTACGACAACTTTAAAACAGTTTTATGCAATGGATAATTAAACTTTTTGTCACCTTCAGCTATACTGCTGAAACTTTTTACGACCCATCTTGCTATTTGTAACCCTATTGTATTGGTAATGCAGTTCCCAATCTGCTCAGCACATAACTTTTGCTATGATATATTTTAAATGGTTTTACTCGGTGATCTCATCTAATTCATACACATTCGAAACTTTTAGCTAATTTGTATCACCTGCCTGATTGTCACGAGGCTGCAGTAGAAGCACGTGGAGATTTATTTTAACCAACCAGTTCTAATTGTCTGATTGTAACGAGTTAGTTTACTGTAGGTTTGTGTGACATTTAAAGATGCTCGTGGATATTTTACTTTGTAAGGTAGTGTGTACGAAGTAATGAAATGAATGACAGTTACATATACAGACAGCCCTAGTTTTACTATTTTGCTGTATTCTTTAGCCACGGTAATTACAGACCACATAATCCCATTTTAGCGATTGTCCTTAAAAGGCGTGCGTTGGATTTGATTTTATTATTTTATTACACAACGAAACGGCCACTTACTATATAACAGACAGCTGTTTAAAATGTTTTAATGTTTTCTTTAGAGCGAAAAAGATTATTTTTTTGTGAAAATACAAATACTGCTGACTTTAGTCATACTTGTTTTTGCATCGGTATACGCAGAGGGTATTTGGTCAACGTTTTGTCTTTTTGTTCCCCAAGCCATCGTATCTCTTTGTACAGTAATTAGTTAACTATGTCGTCTGAGACTCGTGTTTAGTTTTTGGCCATTATATTTATATTAGGCTTGGTATCATATCTCAAACTAACCAGTATGCATGAACTTTTGACAAACCCGTTCAGTTTATTACACCGCGATGACAGAATGGTAATTAACCTCTTTATATAAGGTTAATTCAAATTACTGACACTTAATTTCGGCATGCATGTTTTCAATTATCAATTTACCTAGGTACTTTCAAGTTCCGCGTTTGGGGACATCCTTTTCGTGGGGAATGCACAAAGAATGTTTGACGTCAACACTGTATGAACGTCTTTTTAGGATTTATACTACAAGAAATATAATTGCTACTAACGAAGAGACATAATTTTTATTTCTGAAAATTTCTTAGACTACACAATGCAATTAATGCCAAAATATATTTCATCTATCAGCTATAGCTATTTGAACACGAAAATGTTTTTAATCCTGTAAATTAACCATTTCTTTTGAAGCCTACCAAGAAATTTCACAAGCATTTATCTTTTGTTTGAAATAGCGTGTAAATTTCAACTGGTACATTCTATATACAGTTGTATTGACTGTCTATTTTACTATCCAAGGACTGAAATATTCAACTTTAAAATACTATATCACCTTAATTATTTTTTAATTGAAAATAATTTTAAGAATCGTCTGCACCCTCTTTATAAGACGTAAACTAAACAAAATACTTGAAATAAGTCCTAACAGCAGTCTTATGCACAGTCATGATGGCATTTTTATAGTTTGAACGGTGTAAATCGCGCCAAACGTTATATATCTTGTTATTCATTAAAACAAAACAGTTTTCTTTTAATAATAAAACTTAAAAATATGGAAACCTTATTGATTCGCTAAGATTTTTGTCAAAATAGTGCCATAAACAAAATGCTACTATGGATAGACATTTAATCTTAAAGTCATACATTTTAAGATTTTATTTTGGTCCTGAGAATGAAGAATATAAATAAATGATGCAGTTAAAGTTAATATCGAGGAAGCGTAGGAACTAAACTAACAAAATATTGCGTCCAAGACGTATAGTGGCATGTTAATATAAATCTCCTTTGTTCTTCATAAGAAAGAGAAATATATTAGTTGGACTATTCGTGTCCAGCATGTTATATGATAACCGAGTATACGTCAGTGTATTATTACATAACACAAAAGGTGAAGAGAAGCCTTTGATTTTTACCTTACCTTAATTAACACTCTATGAATACATAAAATCTTCCATGCTGTTAACAACACCAGGAAGGAAGGGAGTTATGGATTCAATAGTAAGCACGTCACGTGCGACATATTTTTCAGTTTAATTATACCTTACTAAGGGATAAATATATATGCATTCTTCTAACCGGGAGAAGAGGAACTACTGTGCCTAACCATCCCTGATTTATAGCTAAATAACTGGTTGTTTGTTCACTTTTGTAAACGTCTACACAACCTAACATGCATCTCAGAACGGCTGGTATGGGTATTAACATTTTATTGATAAGCAGAGAACAACGTTTTGACCTTCCTAGGTCATCTTCAGGTTAACCTGTTAATACCCATACCAGCCGTTCTGAGATACATTTTTATTTCAAGTGGGTTTCTCGTCATCGAGAAGAACCTAACATGGTTTTGTATTTTGGAAGGAAAAAAAATTAACAAATCTTCATCTCCGTAAATTCGGCAGTAAATCTCTGGTTGAATATAACTTATACTAAAAACCAAAAATAATTTCTCTGGCTTTACTGGAATGAGTAACAAATAAGATAATTTAGAATTGTTAAGACATTTTAATGTTGCACGTAAAAGTGTACTCGCACATATAAGCGTGTGTGCAACTACTAAGAAAAATCCATTTTATATTTTCCAGTCACATGGGGAAGGGTATTTTCCTTTAGATTAATTGTATGGCTTATGATTGCTAAGTCTGTAGTAGTAAATTTCACAAGACACAGATTAAAAAATCATTACTAAGCCTACAATTAGCGAAAGATTCTTATCACCTTGGACCGAATTGGCTTTTTTAAAAAAACCTTTTCTAAGGGGTTTACGAAACAAATTATTTTAGGTCCCTGACTTTGTTGGCTACGGAGTGTTTAATAACATGAACCACGTACAAAAAGTTAAACAAAACCACTAAATATTGCAATTAATTCTACTAGTTAGTCCTGGGATCCCTTGTATATTTAATCTAAAAAGTGAACGATTTTACATGATTTTTCCCTTGGTTAATTTGTTTTTCGCACCAATAATTGTAGCTGGAAAAAAAAACCAACAAAAACTGCTCAATCTGAAGTAGGTCCGACATGGTCAGGTGGTTAAGGCACTCCACTTGTAATCTCAACTTCACGGGTTCCAATCTCCGTCTCACCAAACATGCTCCCCCATTCGGCAGTGAAGGTTTTATAATGTTACGGTTAATTCCACTATTCGTTGCTAAAAGAGTAACCAAAGAGTTGGCAGTAGGGGGTGAAGACTAGCTAATTCCGTTCGTTTTCTTTTCTTTTAATTTCATGCAAAGCTATAAGAGGGCTATCTACACTAGTCATCCCTAATTTAGAAGTGTGAGACTAGAGTGAAGGTCATCTTCTTGACTACTCTTTTACCAACGAATAGTGGGATTGACAGTCACAATAAAACACCCCAGAGCTGAAAAGGCGGGTATTTTGTGTGGCGGAGATTTGAACAGGCGTCTCTCAGATTACGAATCGAGCGCCCTCATCATGCCGGACAAAACCTCTAGAAATCCCCATAAAATGATGGGGAATGTTTACACCAGTGTATATGATGTTCATACGGGATAGGGAGGATAAAGTGTTGTTACCCACAATTATAAAATCCATCTTTGCAGCTGTATGGAATTTATTAAAATGTATGATATTCAAATAAGCTCTTTCATGCTAATATTTTGATTTTCACCTAAAATCATCAATAGGAAGTTAAAAGCAGAAATGTGAGATAGAGTTTTCCATTACGACGCTAACTCCCGTGAAAGTATACCGTCAAACTATCATTTTATTAATCTATTTGTTCTCTTTTTTTTTCAGAAATTTTCCACGTTTGTGAGTGTCACGATAAGTCTTTTTATAGGAGCAGTCATTCTTGGTAAGTTTACCAAAATCATCTTTCAAGTGTCTCAATGATTCGTTACCTTAAAGGCTTCAGCTATGTTTAGAAGATTTGTTGTTTTTTTAATTTCGCGCAAAGCTACACGAGGGCTATCTGCGCTAGTCTTTTCTAATTTAACAGACTAGAGGGAAGACAGCTAGTCATCACCACCCACCGCCAACACTGAATAGTGGAATTGACCGTAACATTATAACGCCACCACAGCTGAAAGGGCGAGCATGCTTGGTGCGACGGGGATTCAAACCAGCGATTCTCGGATTGCGAGTCGAGCGCTTTAACCACCTTGCCTATTCATAGAAGACGCAATATAACCGTAGAGAAAAAAAAAAAAAACAGCTGAATTCGATAAAACCGAGCAATTTACAGTCTTTAATTGGTACTTGTTTTGTATGAATCATAATGCACTTAAGACGATTTGAATATCTAAAAACGGTTTCTGTCATGTGTGAAAACTTCCGTGTAAATTTCGCGTGCAACGTTCCTCCTGTCTCTGCCAGGAATACATGCAGTTTGTCTCTTACATGTAGTCAAGCAACAAGTACAAAATGTGGAACAAATAATGAAAAAACAAACCACTTCGACACAAATTTCAATATTTTGTTGTTGGTGGTTGTTTTTTTTTGGGGACGTAATACCTTTGAAACTTTTTATAACATATTATATTACAATATTAATATCCTTTACCAGAGTTTACGTTTATCTTTAGGTTATTTCATGTAGCAGCTAATTTATTTCCTTCCTAACACATATGGATTTTTTACAAATAAACACAAAAGCACCTCCTTACATATCTGCTGAATCACAGTGCTAAAAACCAGGTTTCGATACCCGTGGTGGGCAAAGCACAGATAGCCCGTTGTGTAGGTGTGTGTTTAATTCCAAATAATCAATTAGTGAATATCCTATCAAACTTATAGCATATTCGTTTACTACATGTTTATTTGTTGTCTAAATTGTATGTATTTTAAATTAGAAAATAAACCGTATCTCTTGTAAAATTCGACTGTAAACTAAAACCTCTTGAAATGTAATACTAACATTTTATATAATTTCTATTACCTTAGAGATTTTTTCCTTCTTTGAACAACATTAATATTAAAGTGTTCTTTACCTAGAACTCAGAAATATTTCTATCTACCCTTAGGTATTCGAGGAATTATTTAATTAACCTTGTCAAGTGAAGATTCAGTCAGAAAGTATACGCTTCTTAATTAGCAGGAAGTTAAGGAAAAACTCTTTCTACCCTTAACAGAAGTATGCTTTCTGCTGTGATTAAGTTATAAAGTTATTTACGTAGAAATTATCAGTTGTAAATGGAGGAAAAAAAGAAAATATAAGCTATATACATATCAAGCTTTGCATTAAGGAAGTCGAATTTCAATTATTTTTTTTAAATTTCGTGTTTAATCCGTGGACCTATTTCTGTTGCGTTAACAGTTGTGTGTTAGAAACAATACGTATATATATTTATGACAAGTTAACTAATTAATGACGATTTATCCTAGATTTCTAAATAGCTTTACTAATACGCATATGACACTACAGGTTTAAGGTGAATTTTGGAAACTATTTGGTTACAAGTTAAAGATAAAAGAAAATGTAACATCTGTCTGTTTTACTTGTAAAAATACGATATTTTGGTGATTGTTTTTCATTAAATGGCACTTTGTGCGTCAAATGGGCTTAACGGATAGGTCAGAGAATACCTAGAATACTGTACAACTGTTCCTAGTTTTTAGCCACTAACAGGAGCGTAATAGTTATGTAGTGAAACTTTGACTCCAGCATATTTAGCCACTTGTCACATAAAAATTGTCTTTAAAATAGTGTGACTATAACTTTTAGATTGTAAACCTTAGTAGTAAATTCAAACATATCTTTATTATTTTCTTCATGATGTTCTAAAAATGCGTAGGTCCAAGAAGTCTTGAAAAAAATAGGGTTTCTATTTCAACTTTATTATTTTATTAACAAACTTAGAGATCCGTCCAGCTTTAAGCTGATGGGTTTAGAGTAGGAATTTTGTTACTGTTCTGTTCTATAAATGTTTCCACTCCCATAAAGATCATTGAAGGTTTTTTGTTTTGTTTTTTTACGGAATGGCGCATATTTTGGTTCTACATTATTTAATAATATTATCGTATAAATATTATTCTTCTGGACGTTTTTACACTAATAAGACTACCAGTGGTGGCACTGCGCTGTCGAGTGGCCAGAATTTCAAACTACCAGTGGTGGCATTGCGTTGTCTAGTGGCCAGGATTTCAAACTACCAGTAGTGGCACTGCGCTGTCGAGTGGCCAGGATTTCAAACTACCAGTGGTGTCACTGCACTGTGGAGTAGCCAGGATTTCGAACTACCAGTGGTGGCACTGCGCTGTCGAGTGGCCAGGATTTCAAACTACCAGTGGTGGCACCACGCTGTCGAGTGGCCAGATTTTCAAACTACCAGTGGTGGCATTGCGCTGTCGAGTGGCCAGATTTTCAAACTACCAGTGGTGGCATTGCGCTGTCTAGTGGCCAGGATTTCAAACTACCAGTGGTGGCACTGCGCTGTCGAGTGGCCAGGATTTCAAACTACCAGTGGTGGCACTGCGCTGTCGAGTGGCCAGGATTTCAAACTACCAGTGGTGGCACTGCACTGTCTAGTTGCTAGGATTTCAAACTACCAGTGGTAGCACTGCGTTGTCTAGTGGTCAGGATTTCAAACTACCAGTAGTGTCACTGCGTTGTGGAGTGGCCAGGATTTCAAACTACCAGTGGTGGCACTGCGCTGTCGAGTAGTTAGGATTTCAAACTACCAGTGGTGGCACTGCGCTGTCTAGTGGCTAGGATTTCAAACCACCAGTGGTGGCACTGCGCTGTCGAGTGGCCAGGATGTTAAACTACCAGTGGTGGCACTGCGCTGTCGAGTGGCCAGGTTTTCAAACTACCAGTGGTAGCACTGCGCTGTCTAGTGGCCAGGATTTCAAACTACCAGTGGTGTCACTGTACTGTGGAGTGGCCAGGATTTCAAACTACCAGTGGTGGCACTGCGCTGTCGAGGGGCCAGGATTTCAACATAATCTAGTATATTTGGCTGCTAAAGATGGCGTCTCTAGCACCACGGTTCTCATACGTAGCGACGTGGAATGATATTAGTACATACAATTAAATAACACAAAGTACGATTAACTGAGTTCAAACATGAGTTTTGTTTTTCTTGAATATTTACATCCAGGTAGTTATGAATGAACATTTTGAACTGTCCGGTTATTTTATGTACCAGGAACATTGAGAAAAGTAGCTAGAAAACTAATGCGATGTGATACAATGTAGAGGAATATTATCTATCATGAAATCTGTAAACTCGTAGAAGTTAATTTTATTATACTTTAGTTACTTATTTTTTCGATATAAGTCCGCAACACGGTGTCTAATTTTACTTGTGAATGTAATTTATACTTAAGATCAAAGGGAACATTTTAAATCCAAGCCATACGTCACTTTAAATGAATTATCGTCACTTGTGAGCAGCACTGCCGTTGTTCGAGGAAGTGAACACCATATCACGAACCAATACAGAATGCGTGCTCTTCCATAACACCAAGTTGTTTAAGATCCTATTACACTATGCTCTTACTAGACGCCAACTGTCGCCATGATAGGCCGTGGAGATGGAACTGATAGTTAAATTTTCGAAAATCGTGACGTATTATTCGCATTTGATGGGTGGGATAAAATATCCACTGTGATTCTCACCTTTATTATTTTGTGTTTTGTGTTTCTAGTTACGAAGCAAAGACGATAATATGTATATTATTTTACTGTTATATATATACTTGTTATATTTGTTATATATACTGGGTTTCGATTAGCATGAAAGTTTGACCTTCAATTTGTACTGTAATCATTTCTCACTTAGTTATATTTATTTTTCTCTCCATCTCTTTTATTGCTGCTAAATTCCAAGAAGCAGAGCTGTGATTTATACTGTACAGTTTATATCTCTAATCTTGGTCTATAAAGAATAATAACATTTTAAACCACTAGCACAAAAGTCACGCTCAGCTTAGTTTCATAACAACTTCTGCAGTGCTAAAAATTGGGTTTTGATAGCTCGATGTGTAGCTTTGTGCTTAATAATATGTTAACCCACAACAAACATAATGAATTTCAACACCGACATGTAAGTTAACTTCTGAACATAAGCTTGTCTTTCCAAACGTTATTTTTAGCATAATTTTCTTAGAATAATTTTCTCGTTGTCTGTGGATTTGGTTTATTAAATGCATATTGCCTATTGTTAAAATATGGTTGCATAATTGAAATGTTCAATGTAATAGTGAATAAATCTGTTGGAGTAGGTTTTATGTGTCAGCAACAGTGTCACATCAAACAGTTATATGACAAGTTATATGTTATCCCTAATATTTTTGTTTGTTTTCAGGGAAGTCGACGTGACCCGGCATGGCCAGGTGGGTTAAAGCGTTCGACTCGTAATCCGAGGGTCGTGGGTTCGAATCCCCGTTGCACCAAACATGCTCGCCCTTTTAGCTGTGGGGGCGTTATAATAAGACGGGCATTCCCACTATTCGTTAGTAAAAGAGTAGCCCAAGAGTTGGCGGTGGGTGGTGACGACTAGCTGCCTTCCCTCTAGTTCTACACTGCAAAATTAGGGACGGCTAGCGCGAAATAGCGCTAGATATTTGCGCGAAATTCAAAAACAAACAAACGTAAGTCGACACTGGAGTATCTGTACCGTGTTTACGATGAGGATTGTACCTCAAAATTAAGCATTATACGCCCTAAATCTTACCTCTGAATAGTTATAGACAGTTATTTTCAACACTGGAAAACGTGTAGTTTACATCCATGCACTTATTATCTACTTTTTTAAAATCATAGTTTAAAAATAATCCCATGCAACACTTGACAATATAAAGAATCAAAATTAAACTTGTATTATTATTCTGAGTACAAAAATTGCTTTCTGTTTTAATTCCGCACTTTCAGATATAGATAATGTAAGCTTGTATATTTTTATACTAAATGTATAAAACTAAAAGTATAATAAGTAAATGGTACGATAAACATACATAATTAAAGGAAAATTTAGGACATAATGATTTATTGCGCTGAGTCATTTGGGCTTGGCAACAAAGATTCTCGTCAAAATGCGTGAAGATTCTCAGCGCCCCCTGCGAAACCAAATAAATATATTCATTATTCTAGATATTACATGGAAGAACATAATTTCCTATACAAGTCAAACCGGCATGTAATGAAACCTCTTGACCTCGTCTATACCATGTACTCATTTTGCATAT
Organism: Tachypleus tridentatus; assembly: GCF_004210375.1. Taxonomy (NCBI): domain Eukaryota; kingdom Metazoa; phylum Arthropoda; class Merostomata; order Xiphosura; family Limulidae; genus Tachypleus; species Tachypleus tridentatus. The sequence continues at coordinate 87,427,787 of NC_134836.1, read as the reverse complement.
TGCACACTCGACAACATTGCGATTTGAGGCTTGCTCCTAAATATTATGTAATTATTTCAAAAAACTAATAAATATCTGTATAACTGTCCTTCTATACATGAAATTATTTAAAACCCACTATAGTAAAGTGAAATAGACTAATATTAATAAAATATTTATTCTTCTTTTGTATTATTTATTTATTACGGAAGGTTGCTATAAAAGTCTGTAGGTTCTGCATGTACTTGTTTACTGTAGTTTCGTTTAATAGGACAAGTAAGGAGCCTGGGTATAGGAGCAACCTGTGCTGTGTAACGTAATGCTTATATTCTTTTAGCATGTGAAACTCAATATTAAGAAAAAAAATAATAACATAAACAACATGTTTGCTTAATGCAACATCTGAAAAAGTGGAACTCTTCACATTTTCAAACCATAATTTTTTTATAAGTATGTACTGTGAACATTTATGTACCCCTTGATTTTGAAGTTTCTCTTCCACCTGCTAAGTCCAGAAGTTCACAGTGGCTTATTCTAACCAATAAACAACACTGTTTTCTACTTGTTATGATGAGAACATTTAATGAGACCTCATTGTAACCACTCGCTTTTCTTTTCCTGTTATTTAATTTTATTTTATAAGCTCGAAAATAACATAACATAACAACATGACTCGAATTTTTGTTTTTTATAGAAACAAAACAAAACAATTAAAACATTGGATATAGCATTCTTTATTAACGCCTCTAAACTGTTATAATATTTAAGCTGTTGTAGCTTACTTGATGCTATCTAGTTCCTATTACACAAGTCACGGTAAAACCAAAATGAAAGAAATGTGGTATTCTAACAATGTTTTACGTTTCGCACAGTGTCAATCTTTGCTTACTTGTGGCTAAAAGGGAATTATAAAAATGGGGATTTGTTAATATAGTTTCGCCTGTAGTTTTGATGCAGACGTTTGTATATAATGCCCTAAATTAAGACATAGGAGTAATTATATTCATTAACTACCATCACAAACTAAGAGTAATATTTTAAGTAACTTTATCAGTTATCACTTTATTATTGCTGTTAGCAATAAATTTAGTTCAACGCAAGTTTAGATTTTACAAATTGTTGGTCAGTTGAAAGTCAAATATTTCAGATTTTTAGAATAACAGATCATATTGCAATTTGAATTTTCGTAGTAGATAGAATATACTTGTTAGGAACAGATTAAAACTGAAAAAAAAAACGTCACTGCTGTTTCTTCAGTTTGTTTATTTGTTAGTTTTTCAATTTCGCACAAAGCTACTCGATGGCTTTCTGTGCTAGCCGTCCCTAATTTAGCAGTGTAAAACTAGAGGGAAGGCAGCTAGTCATCACCACCCACCGCCAACTCTTGGGCTACTCTTTTACCAACGAATAGTGGGATTGACCGTCACATTACAACACCCCCACGGCTGAAAGGGCGAGCATGTTTGGCGCGACGGGAATGCGAACCCGCGACCCTCAGATTATGAGTCGCACGCCTTAACACGCTTGGCCATGCCGGGCCCTGTGTTTCTTTAGTAGCTGGCATAAAGAGTGTATTAAATCATCCAGTACTCTGCTGGTTTGAGAATATTCATCCATCAACACTTTGCACTCTTTAAAATATGGTTTAATTCTCTACTACGAAATTTAAAATTCATTGTAAACAAATTTAGACTCTTAAAGTAGTATGCTTCTTGGGTTTCTACATTTATATATCTATCTATATATATTTCTACACACACACACACACACATATATATATATATATACATATTATTAGCAACTGTTTAAGCTGTTTTGTTTTTCTTTAAAAGTTATAAAGCTACTCCTGTGTCCGATATAATGTATTTCGCATTTTGGCATTTTAGTTTGGGATTTGGTTCACAAAATATGAAACATATTAAGCTTACAGAAGAGAAAAATAAATAAGTTCATGATTTTTATTCAATATAGTGACCAACTATGGTACGGAATGGCATGTGGCACACACTAAGATTTGTAGTTCCCATCATGCGTTCTCACGGCAGAAAATTGATTCTATTCTTGGAGTATGTATTGGCTTGAATGGAGCTAATATAACACTTAAGGGTAAGTTGGAGTTAGCAAAGTATAGTTAAAATATAGGTATATTATCTGTTGTGTGTTTTAGGCAATGATTACAATTATTAAAACTAGGCTGTATATAGTGCTCGTAAAGTTAATATAAGTTATCAGTTTTCCACAGTTCAAGGTTACTGTAAGGGCAAAAGTTTGCGAGATAATTTAAGAAATGTATTCTTAGGAATTGAATATTTTAATTTCTCAAAGTTGGCTTAAAATTGAAAAGAAATTAGCTGAAACAAAACTATTTATTTTACTTTGGAGTCCTGATAGAGGTTTATTATTCTACTTACATTTCATTGGTTGGTTTAATTTGCTGACCTCTTTTAAATTGCATTCACATTCAACGCTCTCAGCCACCTTATTGGGTTATTGTTTGAAGTGTCCACTGGTCACTACTTCAACGTGCTCTTATTACGAGACCGAGTTGTTAAATGCATATTTATATCGTGTTTGTTTGAAGTTAAGCACAAAGTTGTCTGTGGATTGCCCACCACGGGTTTTGAAACCCGATTTATAGCGTTGTTAGTTCGCAGACATACTGCTGTGCCACTGGGGGGAGGACATTTTGATTGTGATTAGTTCAGTACACGTTTTCTTATTTTTGCTCGTTTTCTTAGTTTGTACACCAGTGTAAAGGTAAACACTCGATATTTTTTTTAATTAATGTTATTAATGGTTATCTCTTTAAATCTTGACTTAGCAGTAAGCAGAAGTTCCTGTTGTGTTCGTAATTACGGTTCGTGTAATTCAACAAAGTCAGCTGTATCGCCAGCTATATTAGTCATTTTTTGAAAATATTAATAGGAGTTCCTCTTGTGGTTGTTGCTCCAACAAATGTAATTTAGCAAAAGACAGCTTGAGATTGGTTATACGACTCGTGCCGGCTGAATTAGTCAATTTTATAATTATTAGTAGGAGTTCCTGTTGTATTTGTTGATCCAACTTACGTAATTCAAGATACATCAGCTTCAAATTGGTTATATGACTTCTGCCAGTTGTATTAGTCATAAACAGGTTTTGATATTAACATTCCTGTGTTTAACCCTTCACCTTCTCAAGTTTATTATTACTAGGTTGATCTAAGTTAACCCTTTGAGCAACAAAGCCAGTCAGTAATGTTGATAGACCAGGTCAGCTTCAACCAATTATTCAATGATTATTTTAATATACCTCTGAAAATAAAGAAGTATTTTATTTCACATTAACTGGCAGTTTTGTCTTGAGTTAAAAGTTACCTAATTTTTAATAAGTCTTACGTGGTCAAATTTTGTTACTAGCGGTTTTTATTTTTTTCGTTTATTCGAGTTTTATACTTAATGTTTATTTGGGTGTGATAACGTGTTTGTTGTTGTTGAACCAAGGTACTTGCCTCTTGTTGGCTCCTTATCTCAGGCTTAGTAAAACTCTATTGCCCAATCATGTCTTTTATTGCTTGTTCATTACAGTAAATGCTTGGTGGCTGATTTAAATAAAACATGTTAATCATTACTTATTAGATTGGTTTGATCTAATTTTTTGTATTACAAAGTAGGAAAATCGTTTTGTCTATATATCTATATGTATATATTTATAGAAAAAATCAGTGTCTGAAAAAAATAGTGCTTAAATATTATTTATACTATATTCCGAACAGCCATGCCAAAAAATATATTGTTGGAGGACATAAACTACAACGAAAGATTTAATTGGATTGGAGGTAAGCTTTATTATTGCTTTAGAGTGATAAAATACTTACAAACAAACAGGAAAAGTTTTTTTTCATCATTTCAAAATGAATATTACAACAGTGCTAGTTCGTAAACTGTTCCATGTTAAAAAAGGAAAATATGATATATTTTTACTACATACTGTCATTTTTAACATCTTAATATTTAATTATATGTGTTATAAGTTTCAACCGTGAAAAATATCCAAACATTTTGATTTTCAGTAAAAAAATTTCTATAAAAGATATAACAATTTGATCGCAGTTTTAGTAAGCCTACTATATTGTATAGAGTGCAACTTATGAAATATTCTTTAACTTCGAGGGTTTTAGATTTGATTTTGTATAGAATAATACCGTAGGTGTCATAAATATCGTTTCCACAAGTAATTTTTGCCGTCATTTGTTTTGATTTTGATTTATATGGTGGTAGAACAAAGGACACAACCTTTATTGCAAGGTACAAGTTGTTTGTACAGATGCATTCTGTTGAAGCTGACCTGTATGAGCAGTGAGTCGAAGCGGTTTCTCCTATCCTATGAGCGAGAGTAATGCATGCTATACCTTCTGCCTAGAACATGAAGCGATCTTTGTAAAGTAGACCCCTTGCTGTGCCAACGACAACTTGGTTTATTAGTGTTTTTTCTTATATTTTTTTCTAATTGGCTTGCATACATTCGTGTCAGAAATAGCTTTGTTTAAATTCAAACAAAGGGGGCATGTGTGCAAAAATCCCAGTTTTGTTGGTTGTAATTAGTAGTTAAGAAAGAATAGGACAGTCAGTCCTCCTGTATTATCGTTGTATATGCGTTAGTCTAGGAAGTGTTTGTAAGAGTAAGTGCTTATTATTATAGGAGTGCCAGTCCGTACACAACAGTACTGACTAACAAATCAGAGGCGAGAAATTATTGTTAGGCTTGTATTTATTAACATTTATTTTTCAATGGCTCAACGAAAGTGGAATGAAACTTTTTTTTTTGCTCTTCCAACATAGATGGATAATTAAATCTTTTCAGGACGCAGCCAGAAATTCTGGGGCTTGAGACAAATCCACCTAGTAACGCATGCGTGATGATAGTTTGTTTATTTGATGTTAAGCACAAAGCTACAGAGTGGAGCACTTGTGTTGTGCCAACCATTGGTATCGAAATCAGGATATTAGCGTTATAAACCTTCAAATATATCTCTGATACTCTGTGGAAGCACGTGATAATGACACGTGAGGTCTGTTGCGCGAGCAAGAGCAAACCATCTTTCAGCCATAAAGAAAACAAAAATCGAAATTTAAAGTATGATTTGAATACACACAAAATCATATTGTACAGATAGAAAATATTCCCAAGACTTAATAGGAGAAGTATTTTATCAATATAATAAATAATATTAAAATCTGCCTCCCTCCCCCACAGCTCGAGCTTAGGATAATTGTCCCCGTTGTTCCCTTCCTCCTAAAACCTCCCCTGTAAACATATTAAATTATTTTAGTGCCAAATAAAAATTGCAACTCCTTTCAACAACATAAAAATGCGTAATATTAAAAAAGCTTTTGTGTTTCTGTGAAAAATTTAGCTGATCACCCAACTATATTAAACCTATAAGTTAAAAGTACACGAATGTAACAGTGACTGTTAATGTTACAATCATATACGAATCATAATAACGATTCACGTTATATAACAGTTCTATATATATATATGTATTCATGTAAAATTACTTCGAACAATTTAATCCCTTTGGAAATCAGTAACTAGACTTTGAAAATCTGCACGTTTAAAAAATGATGTGTATGTTATCAGTTCCAAATTAACGTAAATAATTAAGAAAAATCTCCGTGTTTCTTCTATTATGTGTTTCAGTGGTTTTCAGTTGTTTATTTTTGCCGTTACTAAGTGGCAACTGAACATCGCCGAACATTCGGTTATGCCTATTTATCTATGGTGTTAGATGTCTCTCGCGCGTAGCCGTAATTGTTGGTCTAAGTTTTAACAATGTATGAATCATCACGTGATTCATGTTTTGAAGTTATACGTGAGTAATTAAATTACAAATAAGTATGTTTCAAAATAATTCCTTGGGCTGTTTAAGGTAAAGGTCTACAAAGTGATTGTGTTTGGATTTTATAGCTTAAATTCCAAAGAACTGTGTAAAATGTATTTGAAATATGTGTAACAGTTGTGTAATTGAACATTTATTTTAGCTACAGAGTTAAAGGAAGAATACAGGGAAGCGCTGGTCAAGGGGTTGCCTTATCCTATCCTCACTGCCGCTGAATATTTGAGTCAGAATTTGGAAGGATTTAGCTGGGGACGACATTACCGTCTAGCAGGATATTACTCCTATATTCTTTTATGGTAAGAATGAGTTTTCATAAATCAATAAAACTAGAACCTTCGTATCCAGTAATTGGCGCTTTTGGTTAAGTTTACGATATGCACTATCTGATTCTTTAATAATTTAACGATAACAAGTGTTTTGTTTTCTGATATACTTTTAGTAAGTTGTAAGCCCCCTAGTGAGAATCAGCTCAGGTTCGTTTAAAACATATTCAAAACTTTACACGAGCATATTCAATTAGACTCATCTTCGTGCTCAACAGTGGCTAATGCAAAGGTTTCACACCCATATATTAGTTCTAAATCCCGCTTTTATTATGATTTCAACAAGTCTTGTTTGTGTTTCACTAACCGCCTTTTTGTTGTTGATGTTATAATAATCGGTTTGGATGTCATTACCCTCACAACAACGTGTGGAAGTAATCCTATCGTGACACTGTGTTATGATATCAGCAGTGTTCGTTTCGAATAGCTGTAAGGGCAGGACTTAACAGAATCATAAAGGTGTCACTCTGTTGAATGAAATAACACTGTTCTATACAGATATCGTCTTGGTAAAGTAACTTTAATTTGTAAAGCTGCTATAACAGAATGTAGAAAATCTGAACATTTTATAACAAAGTTATTTATAAATATGTTTGTATGTGTTATTAATCACAATTTGTGTTATATACGTTGATTGTAATTACAGTATTTTCCAGATGAAGACATCATATTATCATTTTAGTTGACTGTGATTGTAGAGCTTTTATTTTTGTACAATGTTTGATTTCAAAATGGGTTATTTGTCTCAGAGAAATGGAATCAAAGTTACGGCTTAATGATAATATATATTCTTGAGAATCATAAATCTTTGTATGGATCATAAAACATAACAATATAGGAAAATAGGTTGGAAATGGAAATTTTATTTCCAATAAACAATGACCGATGACTTTTATACAACAGTATCTAGATAAACAAGTTTAATATATGGACACTGTGATTATTATTGTTTGTTTCAAAATCATCGATGTCACCAAAATCTCTTCTTAGTTGATTTTGACCGTCTCAAACATTGACAGCAATATACATACAAACTTAAAACAAAAGGTGAACCGTTAACTTCTACTAGAACACCAAAATGTTTCCACATAGGTTTCACCCTAAAAATGCAGTTATAAACAAAAGTATGCACACTTTACTCGTAAAGTCGAACGACCAAAAGTCGTTTTATTTCTAGCTATTGCATCATTACTTTACGTTTTCAGGCACTGAGTAACGTATTTCTGTTTTTCAAGCATATGTATCTTATTAGGTTGAGGAATAATTCGTGAGCGTTTTTAAATAATTTCATTCAAGCATTACATGCAAGACTATACACTACTTCAATGCATGAACACATTACACCCAAAACATTTATTATGAAACTTTATTTCATGTAATACCTAGGTATATAGTATGCATTGTTTTAAACGAAATTGCAAGAAATTAAATGCGAAAAGCAGATGGTGTCGAAAACGCTCGATTTTGTCCACTTGACATTCCATTTAATGAGCTGAAAATGAAAGCAAAAATTAAAGACATATGAAATCAAACACACTATCTATTAGAGCAAAAAATTATCTACCAAATGACATGAAATATTTTGCGAAAGCGTTTCATTTATGAATATATTTTTTTAACTTGAAAAAACGCTCACGAATTATTCCTCAACCCAATACATAACCGAATACGCTACCATCTATGTAACAATTTTAAGACGTCATAGAACAGAACCTAAAACGATAAGTTTAATAACTATTTAATTATGGTCTTTTTTATTACAAGTGTCCACTGTTCAAATATATTTAACACTAATTTACGGCTATCAGGATACTGTTAATTCAATACTTTGTCTCAGAACTAATTAAATGAGCAGTAGGCACCAAACTTACTAGATAATTTCACATAAGAATCCTAATTACAAACAATTCTTTTCTTTTCTCTATCAATCCCTACATCTGTTCACATATTTTTTTTTAAATGAGCAAGCTGTTATTTAAGACAGAAGGTGTGTTTTGAATGGATACTTGAACTTTAACGAAAAGTATGTAACTAAATATTTCTGTGTTACTCTCATAAGAAGACTGTGTAATGGTAACATTTTCTACTTCATTATAAGAGCCCAATGTGCTAGAAAGTTACTGAAGTATGACCACAAAAATGTGCAATGTTGATGTGTGTATTTGTAGTTGTTTGTTTTTTATATTTCACCCATCTGAAAAGTTATTGTTTATTTGCAATTACAGTAATTGTATTGTACATGCTCGTACCTACGTTAACGATTAATGTCATGATAGAAGTCAGAGTGTGGTTACATAAAGAACTTGTAAGAGAATAAAAATATCCGGTAGATTAATCTCTTTGACAAGCAATTTGCTAAGATGTTATCATACACAAGGTATGCTAGCAAAAAGTCAGATAGAAAGTTGTTAAGAGAAACAATAAGAAAATAACAAAGCTTTGAGAGAGACGTGATGTTCTATGAAGGTGAGTGTTTACTTACAGCTACAGGAACATGTCCGTGTATGTGTAAAGAATAACAACTCTATAACTAAGTGTTATAAATTTCATAGGTGTATTAATTGGAGTATATAAATCTATATATACATATACATATGTACATACATATATATATATTTTCAATTAGTGCAGCGTTTTCTGTTTATTTTTGTTTCGACGTTTTTTAACTTATAACAAATTAATATATGTGTGTATATATATATATATACACAAAGTAACTCAGTAAAGTTTGTCGGCCCCGTGTTCGTGTTGTTTTCACAAGCAGTAAAGTGTTAATACATTAAAGCATGATATATAGAGCGGAACGGTTGTATAACTCGACTCAAAGATTGTTATACAAGTATAGATTTAGACTGTTAAATGGGCGTGTAGTGTGTTCTGCCTTCTAAAATGGAGGGAGTGAAAAGTTACTATTGAAACAGCAACGTATATCACTCCTTAGTCATCATCGCTACTCTAGACCACACAGCTAGTGAAACCATGACAACATTAAAAACATTTGTAGCCTGTTTTGTTGATTTGACATCTGATGTCAGTTTATTTTTTTTATATTCTTCGCTTTATTTTTTTGCTTATATTTATATCATTTATGAATACAAATTATTTTTCTTCCAAGTCAGTACAAAACTGGATTTTGAAATCATTTTTTCGTTTGGTACAAGTAAATTCGATTATTTTGTAAGATGTTAAGTTTAATAATGTGCATACATATGGTTATTCGAATTTACACATAAGTTCATATTCTCTGTTTCTCTCTTTTACAATATATATCTGTCCGCCTATTCCTTTACTTCTCTACATATTAAGTAAGTTATGATAAGACAGATAGGCAGGTGCGGGGCTTATTGTATGTATTTAACCGACGTCATCAGTGTTTTCCTTTTACCAAGGAACTTTTTATAAATATAATTAAAATGGTCACTGCAGACATTGTTTTGACTAAAATTTATATAACGTAATGAACATGGTGAAAATATAATGGCTAAAATGGCTTTCCAGTGGCACAGCGGAATGTCTGCGTACGGATTTACAACGCTAGAAATTAAGTTTCGTCATTCATGGTAGACAGAGCACAGATATCTCTTTGTGTAGCTTTTTGCTTAATTACGAACATACAAACAAACAGACAACAAAATAGCCACACACACACACACACACACATATATATATATATATATAACATCTCAAAGCGTCATTAACCAGATTATTTTAGTTTACCATAATACTTCCAGATAACTGCAGAATAACTGACGGAAATTTAAACAGGGGTACAAAGAAATAAATGCTTCTTTTTTGCGTAGACTGAGGGGTTGTAGTCAGGGAATACGAACAACTCATTTCGCGCAGAAGATAGAAATTCTGCTTCTCACACACACAAAGAAAACAATCTGTTTTTATTAGTTTTATCCTTTGTAAATCATAAGTTTTTGGCTTATGAAAAATAATGTTGGCTCGTACTTCTGTAAGTTTTCATATGCGTTCATACACAGGTTAGTCGGTTTGTGGTTTGCATTGCCAATAGAATGCAGTTTGTATTAAGCAAAATTTAAATATGTAAAGCATATTCCATAACAAATAAAATATCCTTTACATATTCACTATCTGATACTCTTATATTATATTACATATATATATATATTCCATTCAAGTTTTGTTCCTTCAATCTATTCAGTTTCTAGAATTTCACTTAAATGAGGTACGTGAAGTAGTTTAAGATATTTAATAAGTGTGGTTATAAAATGTAACTGTTGTTAACATAATTATTTTAGACGTCAATATCAAGTTTTCTTTTAATAGAATAATAATGATCCTTGAAATATTTGATGAATTTGCGTCTAGTAGTAAAAATATTTTTCGAAACTAAAAGATAACCTCTTCATACGTGAGAGGATTAAAATTTTGAGCAAAAATTATATGTTTTCCTTAACAGTGAAAAAGAAAGAAAAAAAAGATGGTCGTTATTTCAAGAGACCTAGTCTCTTCTACAGAATTTTATCTACAAATATTTGATTCATTATATCATTTATGTTTTGTCCAAGAGAAATCGTGTTGTTATTAACCCTTTCTCTCAACGAATGAAAACATGTTTCTATTTGTTTGTTTGTTTTTTAATTATTATAGGAAACAACAAACACGTTGTTAGTTTGGGAACATTAATAAAAAAAAACAATTAATCCTGACATCCTTCATGTTTCAAAATCTGTTTGCCCTGGTTAATTTTCGCAAACCATTTTTCGCATTATTTGCCAGAATTTATTGCATGTTATCCTGGATTACAACAGAATATCAAGATGTGAGATGAATAAACTTGCTTTTCTGAAACTAATTTTCAGTAATAATAATAATATAAGACATGGAAGGATATAAGAGTCAGCTTTTCTTTCTGTCATTGATAAGATGCTTATTGCTGTTTAGAGTGTTATAAACTGTTAATTTTTGTTATAAATTATCTTCACCAGGACTGCCTTCTTCTTCTGGCTATTGATGAACATCCTCTTGTGCACTGTCCCCAGGTACGGGGCTTACTGTATGCAACTTACTGGCGGAATCATGCTCCTCACCAACGCCATTTATACTTTACTTTTACCAAGGAAGCCTTTAGTCATACCTTTTGAGGGAGGACTTCTCAGGTTTCATTACGGGTGGTGCTTTTGGCTAGTGTTAGTAGCTGGTATGTTGATTTTGTTTTTATTGTGCCATTATATGTGAGTTAATCAAATCAATGTGATTTATGCCATCAGATTCAATACAAGTTAAAATATACATTTACAGAAAGTATGCTAGCCAAAACCCTTACGAGAACAGAAAAGTCAAACAGATAAAATAACTTAGAATTATGAAGATACTAAATGTAATATACAGTTTAAAGTGAGCTAGAATTAATATATTCACCGATGAACTAGAAGTACACTCCAGATGAATAGGACAGTCCAGTAGGTCATTCAAATATTGCAATTTTTTTTAAGTACAACATTTTACCTAATCACATGATATAAGCTAGAATGTAAAAATAAATATATACAAGTAAGAACAAAACTTATCAAAAAAGAAAGTAAATTTAGAGATGAGTAATATCAATTATTCACAACGAGTGCAAACATGATAGTAGGGATGGCATTTGCATTATGTTGGATGATGTATTGTTGTTTAAGTTCCCTGGCCATTTAGCCATCCCTAAATCTACTTTTTTTTTAAATGAATTTTGTTTTTACTTGTTTGCTTGTTTCGTTAATGCAGTGTTTTAATACACATAAGAAGATCGTAATTATAAAGAAGTTATGAATATAATGAGGTTCTAACTGTAATATTTATTGTTTATCGATTAATAGCTGGTAATTCCTGTTTGACCCTGTACCCAAGCCTTTTATAAGAACACAAAGTGTCTGTAAGAAAGCCAACTGTAAGGGGTAATGATACCATCGTTTACGCTATAATTTTATACTGTTGTTGTTTCTTTAATTTCTAGTAATTGATAATACTTACACAAGCGGATACTTCGTTTGAAACTGTCTCCTTAGTGAAACAGGTTTACACCATTATTTGTGTCAAGCACAAAGTTAGGCAATGGGGTATCTATGCTTTGCCTTTGCCCACCAAGGGTATCGAAATCTGGTGTTTAGCATTGTTTAGCATTAAAAGCCTTCAGATTTACTGTTGAGCCACGATGGGAGACATGTTTTAGTAAAATAATAAACATATTAAATAGGAATAAGTCTTTAACATTTATTATAACAACAAAAAGCTGCATTGATCTGTACGACTTACAAATCTGTGATCAACAATTGAATATTAAAAGAAAAAATATCCTAAGTCAATGAGCTCACTCAACCTCCCCACAGTGAAGATAATTTACACATGAACGCAATTTAGGATTTCCGCGCTTAACAAGAACATGCATACGTTTTTGTTTGTTTGTTTTTTGTAGAAACCTGATTACGTTGTCGGGAAGAACGTTTCTTAACATTTCTTAAGTTTGTACATACGACTACAAGAGAAATAAAGAATTCACCGCATTAAGTCAGATAAAAGGCACCTAAGTACCAGAGACAGAGAGAATTATCTGGGGTGGAGTTTGAGGTCAAAACGTGCTTGTTGTCTTTTAGATGCATTTTAAGCGTAAAATTTAAAATTAAAGGTCAAGTTCCTTCTTTGTGTGGCCACTAGACGAGTATTATTGTTAATAAGGTCGAGCAAGGGTCATTGAACTTGTACATTTTTGTTCATCAGGACTTTGATTAAAGCAACCTAGTATCAGAAATAAAAATATGATCCAGTAAGTGATGTGATTAAGCTAATCTAGAAGGAAGAAATGTGCAAAAAAATAATAATTTTTATTATAATGATCAGAAGAGATTGCATCATTGTTTTTGTATCGTCGTAGCTATTAGGATTTTGGGTTTTAATCAGAAGTAATGTGGGGAAGTTGTATGTGATTCAATTATATAGACTTTTAAAATCAACTGTTGCTTTTAAACATCTTGCTTCACGCGAATATTCGTAAGGTATAAATTTAGATAATATTTATTTTACTTACGTCTGAAAAAAAGAGAGAGAGAGCTTGGAATACTTGTGATATTTTGTTATAGATAAGTTTCTAAATGACAGTCATATGTCTGCCCCACAATACTGAAAAAGAAATTTTGAATATCGTTACTTGTTAGCAATGAAATGACAGTTGGACCAAAACACAGTAGCCCCATATTACCAAAATACACGCTCGGATCAATGACACAGAGTTTTCTCTGAGCTGAAAACAAACACCCTTTGGTATTTGATGTGGGTCACTGGCTTGACAACTTCGAAAGTTCGCCGGTATTTTTGTGGCGAGGGAGGAGGAATATAAGCGTGACGCTGGCCCAGAAACCTGCTTATCCGTATGTTATGGAAAAAAACTAAAACAATTAGAAGTGACAAACATATTAGTTAAAATAGGTTTAAAAACCGGGTGTGGTTGATGTTAGGCTGTGTCTGAGCGGAGAAATTAGTTAAAACAGAGTTAGGACATCGAACAGTTAAACCTTTAGGAACTTTTTTTTTTTTAATTTCGCGCAAACCTACTCATGGGCTATCTGCACTAGCCGTCCCCAATTTAGCAGTGTAAGACTAGAGGGAAGGCAGCTAGTCATCACAACCCACCACCAAATCTTGGGCTACTCTTTTACCAACGAATAGTGGGATTGACCGTTACGTTATAACGCCCCCACGGCTAAGAGGGTGAGCATGTTTGGTGCGACGGGGATTCGAACCCACGACCCTCAGATTACGAGTCGGACACCTTCACCCATCTGGCCATGCCGGACCACTGGGACCTAATGAGCTAGGGTAAACACTACTTGAGTTCCGATTGCAGGTGAAGGTACGAGTTTTTCTATTTGTTTCTCTCGTATACCTTGAGTCAGCGACCTCTTAGGATGAACGGTCGGTCATATCAAATAAATAGTAATAATATGTATTTCTTACAGACTAAGCAGGATAATTAATACGAGCCGCTACCCGCGAAACATTTACAGTAGATTTCGTGCCCTTTGTTTGAATTTTCCTTGTTCTGTTATTTTCACTCATGCCATTTAAGCTACAATTTGTTGCAGACATTGTATATTAGATCAATAAATCCTGGTCTACTTGAAAAAACACTTACACAGTCAGCCAAACAAACTCATGTAGAGGTAACTTTATTTAATAAAACCAAACATAAATTAAATAATAGTATTTATAATAATGTACAGAATATGAATCAGTTTTGAGCATTCAGTGCATGACAAGTTTTTCTGCGCTGAAATAAAAAAACTCACTAAAAAGAAGAATAAACCCGTAGTAATGAACAATCTCGCTAGAAGGTGTATCTTTCAAATTTCTGATTTAACAACATAAAGAAGACGAAGTTAGTTCTTCTATAAAGAACTATATTTAGATTAAGAGTATTATCAGCTACACTGCTAAGAGATTTGCCTTTTTTCTCTTATTAAAGTAATAAATTAATTTTATAAATGATTGCTATTTTTGTTTGTTTGAAGTTAAACAGCAAGCTATACAATGGGCTAGCTGTGCTCTGCCCATCACGAGTATCGAAACTCGGTTTCTAGCGTTGTTAGTTCGCAGACATGCCGCTGTGCCACTAGGGGGCTGTATGATCGAATAATCGTTTAAAATTAAACTTGTTAGATCAAGAAAAAACGTACTTCTTTTTCTCATCATAAGAAATAACCGGTTTGTCGAATGTTTTTATGTTCTACAGAAAACAAATCAACATTTCTTTCAACTTCAAGACGCTGGTAGTGAGAAGATATAAATTTTATATCCGTAAAGAAAAGTTGGTGTTGTTAAACAAAAATATTTGAATACTTTTCTGGGAACTCTATAGAATAAAACTGTTTATAGACTCCTCACGATACAAACAATCTCTTGTTTTGAAAAAAATTCAAAATAAATTCATTTCATGCTTACAAAATTACCACAGCTATTAATTATTTCAACAATAAACTGGTTAGGAGGATATGTGTACAGAGTTTCTGTGGCAGATTGTTCTTATACAATCAGAGATAAGGCTCACAGCATTAATCATACTGGAAGTATAGAACAGTAACTCAACTGAAATGTATACTTTACGTAGGTCTAAGTCGAGCCTTTAATGTTGGAGTTGTGCAATGTAAACACGTGACGCATGTTTGCTTTGTTCTTTGTTGTTATTGTTTGTCGCTTTGCATACAAACCCATCCTAAACTGGAGTGTCTACTATAACCCAAGGTCAATGATCTGATTGCTGTTGAGGTAACTGAGCTACTTAAAGACTGGTAATGTACGTTCATTGGTTTAGTTCGGGCCTTGTTCCTTATCTATTTTTCTTAGGTCCGTATTAGGGTTAGAAACTGGGTCATTCGATTTCCCAGTTCTTTCTGTTATAACGTTTTCTTCGTCTTTTTCATATATTATTCCCATATGTAGAACATAAACTTCCATAGGTTTACTTTACACGTTAATTGCTACCGTTACTTTCTTATTAATAATTAATTTTGAAATGTATGTTATATTGTACAAGTAAAGTATGCAAATAACATCATATCTCGTAATGATAATCTACAGATTTACAATGCTAAAATCAGGGGATCGATTCCCCTCGGCGGACTCAGAAGATAGCTCAATGTGGCCTTGTATAAGAAACACACACACATATAATGGTAATTTGGTATGTAGAAGCTACCTTTTTTTGTGGTTGAAAACCAAAAAAATAATATATACACTAGAATTTCAAAGATGGTATGAACAACACTTGTAAAATCACGTGTTTGTTAAAGTAACTCTTAGAAAGGTTTTCAGGGATTGTCTTTAAAATTAAAATTATTTTGTCTTAGAATTATGCTATAAATAACTTGCTTATTTTTTTAGATGTTCATGCAAAGCTACTCAAAGATTATCTGCTCTGGTTGTTTCTAATTTTTAATTGATAGACTAGAGGGAAGACACCAACCAACCAGCCAGCTAGACAACACACCTACCGTATACACTTCAGTTACTCTTAGTTGACCGAATAGTAGGGTTTGACAATCGCCTTTATAACGCATTTACGACCCAACATTGCAAAGAGTAATTTTTGAAGACTGTAACAAGACAGGAACGTTCAACTTTCAAATTCATAGTCCGGCACGCTAGCCACTGGGTCACATTCGGTCTCTGTAGATGAACATTAGGAAATGATGCAAAAAGTAGCATTTTAGTTTAAGCGAAATTGTTCATACAATATTAGTTGAGCGCAAGCGTATGCATTGTAAATGAAGTATTAACCAGGTTGTAAAAGAAACATTTCTTTAACTATGAATTACATGTAAACAATTGTATGGTATACAAATATATTTTCACTATGACTTGAGTCTTAGAATTAACTGTGTAATTTCCACAAGCAAATAATGTTATCTGGTAGTGAATTCACTGGGCCATGATGTTGTAGGCATAAAGGAATCAACAACAATATACACTGCTGGCCACAATCTTAAGGCCAATGAACATAAAGAGAAAATATGCATTTTGCGTTGTTAGACTCAACCACTTATTTGATTAAAGCTTTGAAAGATGTAAATAAGATAAGGGAAAATAAAAATAAGAAACTCTTTTAACATTTAATAGGGAAAATGTGAACACTATGAAATTAGCCTAAATACTAGCTGGTCAAGTTTAGAACCATACTGAAACGAAGCGTTAATCGGTAAACACGTAACGAAATTTAGTCATTTGTGTTCAAGCATTAGCGTTGTCAACATCTTTCACTGACATCTCATGTGTTACATTGGGTAAAAACATGGCAAAGACTAAAATGTTGACAGAGTTTGAACTTGTCAGAATTGTCGAGATGCAAAAGCAAGGTCTCTCTCAACGTGCCATCGCTGGTGAGATTGGGCGTAGTAAAACTGCTGTTACTAATTTCTTAAAAGACCCAATAAAATTTCGCCAGCGTTGTGCAGGAAGATTCGACGGGTTATCCAGCAAGACACCAGCCAATCGTCGAACCAGATTAAGGTCTTTACGGATGCAGAATGCAGCTCAAGAACAATAAGACGGCATCTACGAGAGAAAGGCTTTAAAAACCGTAAATGTCTTCAAAAGCCACGCTTCCTTCCACACCACGAAACAGTTTGGTTAAGCTCTGCTGAGAAACACCAAACATGGAACGTAGAAAAGTGGAAGAAGGTTTTGTTCTCTGATGAGATACAATTTAACCTGGATGGTTCAGATGTCTTCCAACGTTACTGGCACGATAAGGATATCCTTATCGGAAACATTTTCTACACGACACAGTGAAGGAGGTTCCATCATAATCTAGGGTGCTTTCTCCTTCCATGGAACAATGAAGCTTCAGGTTATACAGGGGCGTCAAACAGTAGCTGGCTACATTGGCATGTTGGAGAGAGCATCCTTATTGACTGAAGGCCCTCGTTTGGGTGGAAATGACTGGATCTTTCAGCAGGACGGCGCTGCAGTCCACAATGCCCGCCGAATAACGTGATTTTTTTTTACCATCCAGCGTGTTTGCCCGAACTGAACCCCACTGAAAATGTTTGGGGGTGGATAGCAAGGGAAGTCTATAGAAATGGACGTCAATTCCAAACAGTGCATGATCTTCGTGAAGCCGTCTTCACCACTTGTAATAATATTCCAGCTAGCCTTCTGCTAACGCGTATATCAACCATGCCAAAGCGAATGTTTGCAGCTATTCGCAATGACGGCGGTGCAACTCACTACTGTTCTCATATTCCATATTAAATACTAAAAAGTGTTTTTTTTTATTTTCCCTTTTCTTATTTCATCTTTCGAAGCTCTGCTCAAATGAGTGGTTGAGTCTAACAACACAAAATGCATATTTTTTCTTTATGTTCATTGACCTTAAGATTTTGGCCAGCAGTGTATTTATGATATTCGAACACAAAGAATAAAAACTTAAATTTATCCATTGTTAAACTTAAGATTTTATTCGTACAGTGTACCACTTTCAGTATAGTTATTTCTTGATCCCTTGAAATTTTCGCCAACAAATATATTTATATTTATATATATTTGTTTACTACTAGCGTGTTGTTACACTTAATTCTCTCGTCTTTGTTAAACGATTTGACAGCCTGAATGTGGTTTCTGTTTAAATTCGTCTTCATCAAAGCACACTAATCACCTCAGTCTGAGTTTAGCTCCATCTCGGTGTTTGGTATCTTTAACCAGAACTGTACATTATGTAATACATGAACTATACGTCTAAATCTGAGAACCTAATTAGATGTAAAATTGGTTTGGTTTTGGATTTTCGCGCAAAGTTACGAGAAGTCTATCTGCGCTGGCCGTCCCTAATTTTGCAGTGTACGACTGGAGGGAAGGCAACTGGTCATCACCGCCCACTGGCGACTCTTGGTCTACTCTTTTACCAACGAATAGTGGGATTAACCGTAACATTATAACGGCCCTACGGCTGAAAGGGCGAGCATATTTGATGCGAAGGGGATTCGAACCCGCGACCCTCAAATTACAGGTCGAGTGCCTTAACCACGTGGCCATGTCGGGCTCAGGTGTAACTATTCCTAATTTTGAACACATGATCAGAGGGAAACAAACAGTTAACAGTACCAACCGCCTGTATAGTTACTCTTAATCTTAATCTTATGGTGAGATAGATGGTTACTGTTATAACAAAAATTTATTCCGTAGTTTAAATAAGACATCGTAAATCTAGCATGGGATCTTCTAATACACATTCTGACACGCTAAGTACTAGGACACTCCTGGCCCAAACTTTAAATTATTATCTTCTTTAAAGCGATTATTTTCATTTCTCAACTTTGCAACTGGTAAAACAGTTTATTTTGGTAAACTGGTTCATTTAAAACTTTGAACTGTTTTAAATATAATGAAAAATATTTAATTTCAGACTGCTACAATACTTACTAATGGAGCTGTTATTGTTCTGCTTTTAAAGGAATGTTTTTGTTTATGTCTTTATCAAAATAAAATTATTGTTTTTAATACAGGTATTATCGCTGTATTGATTGGAACAATAGTTGCTATTGTAGACACGGCATTCCCAAACAAATTTTCCACCATTTTGGAGGTCGATTACGACACTCCCTACCGGTACTTTGTTGGCCAAGACCACAGTGTTTTTAATAAAACTGAGAAAACTTCGTTGGAGTTACAAACGGTTGCCCACACTGCAGATGCTGCTGAACCAGGCACAAGCAGAGCTGGTGTCGACAATGTAGGTTATGAAAACGATGACAGTGATGTCAGTACAACTTTCAATGGTAAACGTGCTGTTAGTCTGAAATATTTTGGAAAAGTCGTCCATCATGAAGATAAGGGAAATGGATCAGATTCATCTTTAAACCGGTACATAATTAGATTTTTTTTAGTATTTTATAAGGGAAATAACTTTTATTTCAACATATTCAATAGTACTAACTTGGAAGAAATCTATTCCAATGATGCAATTCATTTACACACAGTTGGTTATAAATATAACAATTTCGGCTGTATTATATATATTAATTTCCAACAAGTTAAAACTACAGAGAAAAACGTAGGTATTGTAAATTTTCAAAAAATGTACTAAATTAATAATAGTATGTATGTGATGGATGCCACAATATATCTGATAAGAATGTAAATCAAATTATTATTTAATGACTCGAGATGGGTTTCTTATACGAGTAGTGAATAGTAACATTTCAACTACACTCTATCTGCTGTACGCAACTGCCAAACAACCAGCTTGATTTTGAAACACACATGGTCTTTAGGCATCACTATCCAAGTCGGTCGCTTTTGAGGTAATAAATATTATAAGTTTGTAAAGCATCTTACTTTCTCCAAAGACAAATATAAGAAATAAATAATAAACAGAACTTTAAACCACGTGAAAGTTCAAGTATTATATTATTGGTAAAACTGTTTTCTTTTTTTTTTGGTAAATTATTGTAAACAGTTTTTGGTATGTGATAAGGTTAGTTAGTTAGTTTGTTTGTTTGTTTTTGAATTTCGCGCAAAGCTACACGAGGGTTATCTGCGATAGCCGTCCCTAATTTATCGATCTAAGACTAGAGGGAAGGCAGCTAGTCATCATCATCCACCGCCAACTTTTGGGCTACTCTTTTACCAACGAATAGTGGAATTGACTTTGACATTATAACGCCCTCATGGCTGAATGGGCGAACATGTTTGGCGGATGAGGTTAGTCTTGCATCATCCGATAGTGTATTTAAATTTGAACCACTACTACCACTATATTTATATATATTTGTTTACTACTAGCGTGTTGTTACACTTAATTCTCTCGTCTTTGTTAAACGATTTCACAGCATGAATGTGGTTTCTGTTTAGATTCGTCTTCATCAAAGCACACTAATTACCTCATTCTGAGTTTAGCTCCAACTCGGTGTTTGGTATTTTTAACCAGAACTGTACATTATGTAATACATGAATTAAACGTCTAAATCTGAGAACCTAATTCGATGTAAATTTGGTTTGGTTTTGGATTTTCGCGCAAAATTACGCGAAGTCTATCTACGCTGGCCGTCCCTAACTTTACAGTGTACGACTAGAGGTAAGACAGCTAGTCATCATCATCCACCGCCAACTTTTGGGCTACTCTTTTACCAACGAATAGTGGAATTGACTGTAACTTTATAACGCTCGTAACATTATGGATTGGTAGGGGCCATGTTTTTCTTTAATAAAGTATATATAGGTCTTAGCTTTTGTAAAATATTACACTCTTGTTAATGATAAAGTAATACATTGGAATATGTAAAATGTGTGAGGTAGTGCCCAGTCTAATTTTGTTGTTGTTGTTTTTAAATCATTATACAATCAATTCTGAGTATATATTTGTGGTATATTATTAAACATTGGTTTCTTTCAACAATTTCATGTTGGAAGGTTGACTCGTTAGTTATTGATGGTAAGACAATTGTTAAAAACTAATGCAGGTGTAATAATGGAAATTTCTGTCTATGTAACTGTTATATTAATGAATAATTAAATTTTATTTTAGTGTTTTATTCACTATTCGTTATGTCTTTGTTTGCCACAGTTGTTGAACCTTTGTTACAAAGAGTGGCATGTTTTTGTTTGTCTTACTTGTTCAATCTTTGAAGCTATGTTACGAATTGTTAAATCAAGAGGTCACACAAAAGCAACTCTTTTTCAACAAGAAAAATTATCAAAGAAGCAAGAATCACAGCAGTTCTCTTGAGACAAAGGTGAAGTTTTCCATACAAACAAAAACACAATTAGTGATGGGTATTTAGATTTGAGGAAATATTTCACTTTCCACTTTCAGAAATAAAATTATCCCCCTTCTCCCCGCACACATAGAAGATTTGACGGATTTAACGATTACAGTATCAGTGGTTGTTGGTGTGTGTTGATTGAGGAATTTGGCCAATGTTCGATGGATGTAGAGGTAGGGAGAAGACCCAGGCTAGTGGTGTCCATGGTGGGGGTGACGGTTTTCATGTTGTGGCGTTAATATGAAGATAAGAAAAAGTCAGTAGTGTTCAGACAAAAGATCATCTCAACGGAGCCACCTGATGGCTGGGATCTATAAATGCAATGCCATGACTGGGATCAAAAGATCCAAGAGAACCGAGATATTAGATGTGGGGAAAAAGGGGAGAACCCCGAGGAAACCCACTTTCACAGGACACACGCTGAATATTCTATCTGTCCTGTGCCCAGAGCTGGAAAGAAAAACACATAAACAAACTAGTATTATCTCTTGAATGTGTTGAGGTGTTTTTGTGTGTCTTAGTCGTTATATGGGGATGTTGTTTGGTGTGGATTAGGGGGTTTCTTTTCTTCCGTTTTATTATAATATTTAGGTGCTGGGGAGGCTAGTCTTTCATTTATTGTTTCAATGTTACATTCTATATATGTAACATGTAAGGGTGAATTTTGAAAGCCTCAATGCCAGTTTGAGGACTCTGTTCTGTTGTAGCTGATGGATTTTGCTTCTAATTCTATTTGAACAGTTGAAGGTAATTTGACATCCATATTCTATTAAAGGACGAATATATGCTCATATAGATTTTGATAAGTGGTTTTGGCTTACAACCTTCATTTTTTTCCCTGTTAATGCTTAAGTGTGCAATTCGTTGACTTATGGATTGCTTTATGTGCTTGAAATGTTCAGCCCACGTAAGACTGCTATAGAAGGTTATACCAAAAACTTGGCTGAGGGGCATATTTTTATTTCATTATTGTTGAGCTTGATTTTGACCTTTTAGTATTTTTGAAGTGTTTATTGAGGCTACACCGAAAAATAATTCCTGTCGTTTTAAATGAATTTAAAATTACTTTCTAGTTATTATACCATCTAATAATGATATCTTGGGATTTTTGAATCCTAGTGGCAGCTATGAGGAGGTCTTGTGAGGTATTCCAAACAGCAATATCATCTGCATATTGAAAAAAGAATGTGTACGTTAAGTTTTGGAAGGAGATGTTACTGACAAAGAGAATATACAGGAGTTGTGACAGGAGGGACCCTTGTGATACTCCTGCTGTAATGTTAAACGGTTGAGATATGATGCTGTTGACACTGAAAGCAATTGTTTTATCTGTAAGAAAATTATATATCCAACTGAAGATTATATTATTAACTTTAATTTTGTGTTACCAATACCTGAAGACATTGTGCCACACAGAATCGAACGTTTTTCTTTACATCGAGAAATACGGTGATAGTAGCCTGATTATTGTTAAATGCTCTATGAATGGACTCTGTTAGTCTGGTTAAGTGTTGTCTGCCTTTACGAAAGGAGTTCTGGATGTTTGATGTTAGTTTATTGTTCTCGCAGTATAAAAGCAGTCAGTTTGAGATGGTTCGTTCTAAGAACTTACCCAGGCAGCTAAGAAGACTGATTGGTCTGAAGTTGTGGGGATTTGAGTTATTGGTATTTGATTACGGCATTACTGTAAATATTGCTTTTTCCATAGCCTGACAGTAAAGATAAATTAGTTATGTTATGAAAGAAGATTGGATGATGCATTTTAAAATAATATTGAGGATACCATTGTGTCCGGGAGCAGAGTTTCTTTGTAATTTAATCCGTGATGACGAAAAACCCATTTGAAGAAAAACGTATTCTAAAGATGGCTGGTATGGGTATTAACAGTTTAAGTAAAATAAATTACAAAACAACATTTCGGCCTTCTGAAGATAACCTAAGAAAGTTGAAACGTTGTTTTGTAATTTATTTTAATTGAAGTTATAATACTCATACCAGCAGTTTTGAGAATATATTAGTAATTTAATGTTAACCTTGATTTTACTGGTGGAGATTCTCCTGTTGAAAAAAAAAAGTAGTGGTAGTTCGATGATGTTTGTGTGTTTATTTCAACTGGAAATTTCGGAAGAATAGATGTGTTATGGAGGTAATGTGGTTCTCGACTTCTTATTTGAGCTGTAAATTAAACTAGGGAGAATCAGTATTAGAAAAGGGAACTTTATAGTATTCGGTTAACAGGTCTGCTTTGTCGGTATGTTTTGTCAGTATCGTTGTACTTAATATGATGAAGTAATTCTTTTATTGTTTTTTCTCTTTAAAGATGTGAATTTTCTTTTCTTCGAAAATTCTTTCAGTTGATTATGGGTGCTATCTAAGGAGTTACAGAAAAATGATCAGTTGTCATTGTTTAATATTGATATTTTTCTTTTAATTAAGGCATGGATTCTGTTAATCAGTGATGACGAGAAAACCCACTTGTAGAGAAAAATATACATGTAAAAACGGTTGGTTTGGGTTGAGAAAATTGTTTATGTAGAGGAGTGAACAATGTTTCGACCTTCTTCGGTCATCGTCAGGTTCACAATGAAAGAAAGAGGTAACTGACCGTTAGCTGACCATATGTTTGAAGGAGGTTGTGCAACTGATTATAGGAATGTAGAGGGCGTGCTAAGATTTTGATTATATTTATTAATATAGGTGTAAAGATGTTCCTTCGTATTGGTTTATTTTGGGCTTGAGTTGTTGTATAAGTAAAGTTTTATTTAATTTTGCGTTTGTTTCTTTATTAGTATTTGGGTGGGCCAGTGGGTTAAGGCGTTCTACTCCTAATCTGAGGGTCGTGGGTTTGAATCCCCGTCGCACCAAAAATGCTCACCCTTTCAGCCGTAGGGGCGATATAATGTGACGGTCAATCCCACTATTTGTTGGTAAAAAGAGTAGCCCAAGAGCTGGCGATGGGTAGTGGTGACTAGCTTTCTTCCCTCCAGCTTTATACTGCTAAATTAGGGACGGCTAGGGCAGATAGCCCTCGTGTAGCTTTGCGCGAAATTCAAAAAACAAAATTCTTTATTAAATATAACTATCACTCTTTTTTTTTTTTTACTGGACTCAAATGAAATTTGTGTGTAATGGAGTAATTAGTAAACAGTACACAGTTAAAAGTGAGATGGAATGCCTGCTATTAAGCCGAATGTTACAGAGTACACTTTCTTTTATACTGGAACAGGTGTCTATTTCTATGCTAATGCCGGAGTGCCTAACACATGTAGAGTTGGCAGTGAAATTAGATTTAGAGTGTTCAAATCTTTAGTGTTCCAATTAATGTCAAATGAGCTTTCGTGTCTTTGGTCTGCCTAGACCTTTCAGTGGGAATCAAATTTCGCGTGCATTACAAGATCTGTAAAAGGCTAATCACATTGTGCGTTCTCAAAGTAACCTAACATCCTAAAGCAGTTCAATTAACTTTAGGCTTTATTAGTTTGTTTGTTTTAGTTGTTAAACGCATATATTATCTGTGCTGTGCCTATTATACGTATCGAAACCTAATTTTACGTCTTAAGCCTGCAAATTTGCCGCTGAACCACTGGGCGTTAACCTTAACCTAGAAAAACGTCATCAAAACTTAACATCGTAATATAAAGTTGTCCAATACTACAATATTTCGAGTCATATACTTCCTTCTTAACAAAGTAAGTTTTAATTAAGATTAAGCAAAAGTATTAAAATGATCTAAGTATACATCTGTCTTTTATTTCATTTTTTAGCAGACATTCTGGAGTTCCAGACAATATCAGTCCTCTACGTTTGAATGAGGTAACAATTGATATTCAGGCAGCATCATTGTGGTGACATCTTTATTTGTTATGTTCCATGGTTCCTATCTCTTATGAGGAGAAGAGTTACAAAGATGTAGCAAATGATGAAGTAATCAATACATAGTGCTTTCCAGTGGTTGTGTTATTAAATCTTTAATTGAAATGTAAGTTATTATGGACTTCGTTAACATTTCAATACGTGGATGCTATCTAGTGCTTTTCAACAAACCATCAACTGTGAACGTATGTGTAGTAAGAACGTTGTGAGTGTTGAATTTGTTTTAATGCCCAGATACTTTATTTATGTTGTAGTGGAAACTAATGTATATTTTGTATTTTATTGTAATATACAGAGGAATAGTATTGCAACTCAAATAATTTTACAAAAGCTAACTTAAATGCTTACTAAATACTGTAACATGTTCGGAAACAGAAATTCCAAAGTAGCTATACACAACTTGAAGAAAACAGTTTATTTGACAAGAAGGTAGAAATCAAAATCATCAAACTGCGGTAATCATTAAAGAAGAGATACCGAACACAATTGCATATGCATAAATATGTCTTCCAATTCTCTGTTTCCTCTGCAACGTTCTGTAAGTAAAGTTGTTCTGAACTTAACATATGTAGCATGCTACAAAAGCTAAGTTAAATAAAATTATTTATTTTCACTTATTAGGAGCAAAATTTAAAAATCCATTAATGATAATTTCTTACCTAATTTTAAGATGTTGAATATTACTGGCTAAGTGTTTAAAATTATTTTTATTAATTCTACTCCTTTAGTGTTTTGAAACAGAAAGTTAGCAAGGTTAATTTGGAAAAGTTTCGTTATTATTGATTTATTGTCACTGAATACAGTTAAATTATGTGTATAATGCTTAAAAAAAACAAATGTACAAATATATATTTTTTTAGTGGAAATGTGTGCTAAAAACGTATAAGAAGATGACAAATAAATATTTTAACAACAATTTTTAATATATTCCTTTGTCTTTATTCGTGTTTGATTGTTAACCACATGTTTCGATAAAATGAATACTTACCTTTAAATATTCAAAGCATCAGAGCCCTCTAGCGGCACAGCGGTATGTCTGAAGACTCATACCGCTGGAAACTAGGTTTCGATACCCATGGTAGGAAGAACACAGATAGCCCATTGTGTGGCTTAGCGTTTGATTCGAAACATTAATTCAAATCTTCAGAACTATCCAACATTGATTTTTGTAAATATCACACTGCCATACACCTGAAAAAGGCATAGAAACTTTATATAACAAGTAAGCTGTAACGTACTGTAAACAACGAGTAAGCTGTAATGTACTGTAAACAACAAGTAAGCTGTAATGTACTGTAAACAACAAGTAAGCTGTAATGTACTGTAAACAACAAGTAAGCTGTAATGTACTATAAACTCTGCTAAAATCATTTTGTTAGTGTTAAGCATTTCTATTACTGGCACGTACGATACTCCGGAAATATTTATTGTTTTCGTTGTCTGTCGATAAATAAATTTAAAATTTATTTAAGTAATGCATTTCACAGTAGTACGTATAACACTCATAATAGCTAGTATTGGTAATCTCAATGTCAGCAAAATTTCTTATCATATGAAATATAATATTATTGTATGTAATATATATTAATTTAATCACATATCTCTCAGCTACGGTTATTCAACTGCCACCGATTTTCCAAAACCCGAAATTCATACAATTTTTTGTTGTATGGTAGTGTTTAAAAATATTTTTTGGAAAAAAAAAATATTTCAGTAAAGAACAAAAAAATCATAACGTCTGGTTTTTGCATTTCGGAAGACATTCATGGTGTTATAATAGTGTAAATATACTATATTCACAGTTTACCCACTACGTCATGTAACGATTTCCTGTTTGAATTTATAAGAATAATAGAGTGTGCTTATCATAAATATCCATTCAAAACAAACCCCGTGTGTGTTGGTTAGGGGGTTTAAATGAAAGAAACACTATAATAAGGAATGTAGCTTCAGTGATCAGAGTTGATTAATTAAGTTTCTACGATTGAATTTGTACTTGATTATCTCCTAGTGACAACCTTAAATACACTTACTGTTTAGTAATGGTGAATTTTAACGATGAAGTAATAACCATAAGGAGCTACTATATTCCACACTTACATTTACTTATGTATTGGTTAATAAGGCTGGAAGAAGGTAATGAAGAAACCTTTTTAAAACAAGCTTGAAACTGTCCAGACTGTGTTGAGTTTGATACTGTTAGTGGAGAGAGAAGCACATATCTGTTTCGTTTGTTTGTTTTGAATTTTGCGCAAACCTATACTTGAGGGTTATCCGTGCTAGCCGTCCCTAATTTAGCAGTGTAAGACTAGAGGGAAGGCAGCTAGTCATCACCACCCACTGCCAATGAGGAACAGAAACTTTGAATTATGGAATGAGTTTTTCAACACTACATAACCTGTGCTGAGCCCAACATTGGTGTCGAGAAACGGAAGAAACAAGTTTAAAATTCTTCATTAATAAAATTAATACGAGCTTCTTTATCGAAAATTTTAAATGTAGCATTTCAGCATTTCTAAATCAAGTTAATAAGTTTTTACTATACCTGTTTCTAATAATATTAAATATAGAGTTGTTCTTAGGAAATCTTAAATATATTATTTATTTCAAGACTAAAAACCTTTCAGCCATTTTATAATTTAAGGTTTGGTTTTCTTTGGAATTTCGCGCAAAGCTACAAGAGGGTTATCTACCCTAGCCGTCGCTAATTTAACACTGTAAGACTAGAGGGAATACAGTAAGTCATCAGCACCCACATCTAACTCCTGGGCTACTCTTACCAACGAATAGTGGAACTGACCGTCATATTATATCCCCCCCATACACACATCTGGTGTGACGGGGATTCGAACCCCTGACCCTCAAATTATGAGTATAATTTAAGTGTTAAGCCTTTAACATCATTGTTTCAAAATCTTTAACATATTTGAATCCGCCCCATTGTTCTTATTAGTTATCCCAACTCAACTGAAAATTAAATGTTGATGTTGAATTTTGAACAGAAGAATAAATCCGCCAAAACCTCTAGTTTTGAACAGAAGAATAAATTCGCCAATGGTAAACCTCTAGTTTATTTAAAAAAATAAATAGAGTCAATTCAAATGAAAAAGAAAATTTATTCCCAATGAAAACAACGTCACTTTTGAACGAGTATTTGGTGCATTATATCATGAAACACATATTCTGACATCATAATAATTAAATAAATTAAATTTGCATAACATACCACAATGGGAAATAATTATATCAACTTCAAGTTAATCTCTTTTATTACCTCAAGATAAATACCTCCCGGATACAAGGTAGGTGAGATTATAAAATAAATAAAGAATAGTTTCACATTTTAGTTCTCATTTATTAGGGTTAGATTGTGGTTTACATCTATAATTAGATGTAGTTAAATTTAGATAATGATGAACGATTCCAAACAGCAAAGCTGATAGGTAGTTTCCAATTTATAATTCTTTATGTCCCATGTATGTAGTAGAATGACCTAAAAAATATGCCAACGACCGATATGTCGTGAAGCCTTAACCTCTACTATGTACGTTGTGAACAGCTTATCTCTTATATAAAATTAGAACCCCAAATGGAAAACGTGTTTTTAAGCGTAAACATGGTGCTAGCAAAGAGTGCTATCCGTGCCATCTTTACACAGACTCACGCTAGACAAAAACAAAAAACATTTTATTGGTAAAGGAAAGAATACGAATACAGAGTTTCACTTTATCAAGTTTTTCTACGGTTAGTTTCAAAATAGTTTGGGTGACAAACAAGTCCGCCCACACGACGTAATTTATATTAAAGTATGACCTAAAATATTATGACGTAACAATGACGTGTATGGGAGATCCCTCGTGGATTAGTATAACCTAGAACTTGTTCCCCTATCTCACAAGGTCAAGAGCTAGAAAAACGATTGTTCTTAAACCAGCATAACTGGAAACAGGATCAAAATGTTTAGAGCTTACAGGTTTTTCTGGGTATCATAAAATTTTGCCGAAAGCTTGCAAAAATTAGTTGAAAAGTTTGGTTCTTTTATTGACAGCATATTAAAAAAGAAAACTGCCGAATATATAAAGATCAGTCATTAAACAAAATTCAGCATTCATTGTTCATTCTTTGTCTTTCTTAAACATTTATCAAGAATCCTTCGATCTTTCTTTAATGTAGAAAAATGTATTCTATTAAAAGATATTCTTAAACGACCGTGATAGTATCAATGGGGTTATGCATAATTCAAAAACGTTTCGTGCGGATATCTATTATATTTACTAAGGTTTATTTGTGCTAACCTCTGTATATATGGATAAATAAAATATATGATGCCGGTCATCTTCCATGAATAATTACTTTGTTTATAATATTATGAAATATATATATATATATTCTCAGAAGTTAAAAAAATTAGCTTTTGCAGTGGCTGACAAAAGTTTTAGAGAAGAAATATAAATGATTTGAAAAAAAAATGGCAGTATAAAGTTGGTAAACACATTTAATAAACAAGGAATATTTCATTGTACATTGCGTTGCGCGCTTTCTCTCCATGAGTCAAAATGATTTTTATTAGCTTATACATGATTCATCGTACAATTAAATATGATTATTTCAAGCAGAAGTCGAGCCGTCAGCATGTTTTTAATTAATATATTTAACACACACTAGCAAAATACAAAATTTCTGATGGTGGTTACTAAGTCATATAGCAGTTATGTAACACGTAGAACCATTTTCAGGTGAAGCTAAATCTGCAATCGAAAATGAAGAACCTGATGTCTTTTCTTCCAAGTAATCAATCAAATTAAACACGCCTTTTAAAAAAAATCTGCTTGCAACTATTGAAGTTAAAACGTTGAGTAATTAAAATGCATATTTAGCTCTCAAGAACTAATTTTCGTATAATGAAATACAAATTAATAGTAAGCTAGTAGCTTAAAGTTTCCCCTAAAACAATGGGGGGGAGAACTTAACATTTAAAACTAGAGTTGCAATTTGTGTATTTTCTATGAACATCTATTGCATTGTGTTGAATTTGTTGGACAAGACTGGACAGGAGAGATCATTTAAACAATGACAAGTCTTTGACCGATTCAAGTTGACGAATTTCTTGGTAGGGTCATGAAAGGTAACCTGGGGCGGTCAGAAAAGTTTGTTTTTCTTCTCTCTACCAGCTCAAGAGCAGAAGCTAATTATTTCATTTCCGCTTCGCGGAAATCCCAACGTTCGATGCAGCCCAGAACACCCGAAATTTTCTCCTTTTTGTCCGACCTTTAATATTGTTGGAATTTCCCAGCATCATTAACAGAGGCTGTTGTTATCTTCACGAGCACTGAAGAAACACAGTGATTGGTTTGTAATGTCTTACAGATAAAATGTGAAGTAGCGTATACCGTTTTTTTGTAATGAAGTAAGATATTGAATTACCATATCAAATGCCAAAAAAAAAAAAACACATATATAATATAAAAATTACTAGTTTTTCCATAAAATATTTTACATTTATAGAGAAGATCAGGATTGAGTTATATAGTTTGATTACAGAACAATCATCTTAAGCATGGTTTTACAAACTATGCTTCGCCATAGCTATCTGGGGCTCGGAGAGCAAACTTTAAAATGTTAATATTTTTTCCTAAAACAATAAAACTGAATCAGAATACACTGTATAATCAAGTAAAAAGTAAAATATATCTTTAATATAACACGTTTATTGTGTATTGGTCCTTTTAATATTTTATTCTGCCTCACGCCAGACGATTTTATTTATCTTAGGGGAAGTTCTCACGTTGAAAGTGTTAATACAATCTCAATTAACTTCGACAGTGGCACCACTAGTTGCTAGTAGATATGGCACCATCTCAAGATCGCATGCGTCATTGAAGATTTAAGATAGCCTAGTAATATTCGTAAGAAAATCGGTCAGCCACGAATAGTCATGCCAACTGTCTTTTCAAAGCCATATCTGGATTAGCGGATAAATCTCGAACAAAATGAAACACAACGTCACAACTGAAACTTGTCCAAATTTGAAACATTGTGATAAAAGTAGATGCAATATCCATCGTTTCAATTTCAAAGTATATTTATATGAAGTATAATTATATTTATGACAATTATAATTGGTAATAGTTAGGTTAGATTAGTTGTAGTTTAATTAGACGAACATGGTACCAATGAGCTCTATGACGTCACATGCCCGCATGACATCATGTTTCATTTTGTTCGAGATTTAGGCGCTCGTTAGATCTGGCTTAATATTTGGTTATTTGGCTTAAAATTTTCTATTTAAAAAATTGTAAAAATAATAAGTTACTCTTTTCTTTAGAAAAATATATTATTGTAGCGGTCTAGCCTTTTTTCCACAAATCTTTATTTCTGACTTTGTTGTGGCAATGTTGATCTTAGGTCAGCGTGTCATCGTATGATGATAAAACTCAGGTGCTTGAACGAGTTTTCATTAAAAAGCTATTCCGTATCCGTGAAAATACTTTTGAAGTACCAAAGATATAATAATACATTTTAGACAAATTGATAATTAGTTGTCACCCTTATAATAAATAAGTGGCTGAATATCAGTAATAAATCTGATACGAGTAAGAATCTTCCCAGGCCTAGGCCTAGTACGAATTCCTTGGCGTTGTGAGTGCAAGCATTTCAACACAGGACGATGCAAGAAGTACCAAAACAAGAAAGAAAAGAAAGTATGATGAAAGTTTTATTTAATATGGTTTTACATGGACAGGTAATAAAGATGAACCTAGTGGGTTGTGTTGAATGTGGAACAGTGTTGAGTAACATTAGTTTGCATCCAGCAAAGTTGAAACAGCATCTAGAAGCCAAACACTCGCGATTAAAAAAAAATCCAACTTCCGAGTATTTCAAAAGAAAGTGTTTGCAGTTAAATGTAAGAAAAGATACACTTCGTTCGTTTGTCCATCAGGACAACAAAGGTTCTCTTATTGCTTCATATTGTGTTAGTTACCATATTGCAAAAGCAGGTGAAACTCATACAATTACAAAAGATTTAATAAAACCATGCGCGACAGATATGATAGAGTGAACAAAAGCAAGCTGATTGGAGCATAATAAATAAATAAAAAATAAATAAATACACTGTACTGTTAATAATATAAATAGCATACCCGTGGCTCAGCGGCATGTCTGCGGACTTACAACACTATAACCTGGGTTTCGATACCCGTGGTAGTTAGAGCACAGATAGCTTAGCGTGTAGCTTTGTGCTAAATTCAAAAGAAGAACTGCTATAACTCTTGCAAGCAGAAATTTGAAACAAGTAAGTAGAAGTAAAATTTTTTTTTAAGTATTGATATTTTTAATAAATTTATATTCTGAAAGCTTGAAGTAAACTTTATCTGATGCTGGTAACCGATTGTTTCTATTTTTAGTGTATTTTTTTTATTAACGCTCCAGAATATGTTTTCTTTCTTACATGAAGCTCCGCAGGTCTAAAAATATAGACTGATGATTAATTTTTTGAACACGCATTTACACTCTGAGAGCAACAGAATATTACCTAAAGGTATTTTTAATTAGTACACGTTAAAAAATATTTCTAAACCATGTTTATTACATAATTTTAAACTGTTAAGCGCAGACATTCTATATGGTGTGTAACATGTTAAAGACCAAAGGGGTGTTAATGTCAGTGATAATAAAGTAATTAACTTTCCTTACGTTAATCAACAAGCAACCACTACACCCCTTTTTTGTCTCTCACAGCTTTTCACGATGAATGTTGTTCGCTGTGTGGCCCGGCATGGCCAAGCGTGTTAAGGCGTTCGACTCGTAATCCGAGGTTCGAATCCGGGTCGCATCAAACATGCTCGCTCGCCCAGCCGTTGGGGCGTTATAATGTAACGATCAATCCCACTATTTGTTGGTAAAAGAGTAGCCCAAGAGTTGGCGGTGGGTGGTGATGACTAGCTGCCTTCCCTTTAGTCTTACACTGCTAAATTAGGGACGGCTAGCGCAGATAGCCCTCGAGTAGTTTTGCGCGAAATTAAAATCAACAACAACAACAAAAAAACAACATCTTCGCTGTGACAGTGGTAGTCTACGAATTTACAGCTAAAATCAGTTGGTCAATTTCCCTCAGCGAATACAACAGATAATCCAACGTGGCTTTGCTATAAAAAAAACACAATAAAAAGCAAACTTTTAACAGGAAAAAATAATGTTTTTACATCAACTGATAAACCTTCAACACCTAAAACAACAACATTTTGGGAAACAAGTAAAATATTTTACACAACACAGAATAAACGTGTAACAGCAAAATAACAATGACAAAAATTAACTGTGCAAATAGTAAACGTTTATTACTAATTCGCAAGTTTTCGAAACGAGATGTAACTTCCCAAGCTAACACATTTTTTGCAGAATTTAACAAATTTTTCACTGCAAGATGCAAAATTAGATTCTGCAATTCACAACTTTGTGTAAGCATTCATTAGTTTTTCACGACTACATTTGAATTTTTCGTAGACGGCAAAATTTCTTTAACGTGTTTTCTGCAAAAATTCCAATTTTGTTTGTCTCTTGTTAAGTACAAAACTGCACAATAGGATATCTGTGCTGCTCTCCACGAGTATCGAAACTCGGTTCATTACGCTGTAAGTTCTCAGACCTACCTATGGACAACTTAAGGGATTTGACCTTTTCTGTGACTAATGTATTTCGTTCTTATAGTTCGAGTAACGACCTCATAATGTAAAATAGGGTAGAATAAAACTTTTCATTTTACTAACAATCCTGTAAATAAGTATCAAACATGAAGAAATAAACTCTAAGACGAAACTGATGTAACCCTCTCCTGCTGTTATTAAAGCCTTGATTGGTCTTGATATCGATTGGGTATGATTTTGGAATGACTGAAGACTTCAAAACTTTTATTTATACAAGTTTCTATATTTTGCAGGTTTTTCTTACCTGTGTCTATATCTGTTTATTCGTACTAAAATGTCAGGAAAATCAAGTGATTAAGAAGTATTGAGAGATGGGTGGATGCAGGAAGGTGAAGTTTGTTCTTTATTTAAGTACTTACTTACTTATTCTGGTTAAGTAAGTTGGATATAAAAAATCAACCTCTCATAAAGTATATGATATGGGCCTCTTCTTCACATTAGAAATTATTTACTTTGGTAAAGTAGGTCAGATATGAAAAAAGGTCAACGAGTCATAATTTCTATGATATAGGTCTATTATTCATTTAAAATCAAAGTGATGATAAATTTTACGATATTCGCAAAAGGTATTGGTCGAATACGAGTATTTATGGTTCGTGATCCGTTGCTCCACGAAACACTCTCCAATCTTTAATGCTATGTGTACGTTACTGATTTGGTTTGCATTTCGCGCAAAGCTACACGAGAGCTATCTGCCCTAGCTGTCGCTAATTTAGCAGCGTAAGACTAGAAGGAAGGCAGCTAGTCATTACCACCCACCGCCAACTTTTGGGCTACTCTTTTACCAACGAATAGTGGAACTGGTCGTCACATTATAACGCCCCCACGTTTGATGTGACGGGGATTCGAACCCGTGACGCTCAAATTACGAGTCGATTGGTG
Organism: Tachypleus tridentatus; assembly: GCF_004210375.1. NCBI lineage: Eukaryota > Metazoa > Arthropoda > Merostomata > Xiphosura > Limulidae > Tachypleus > Tachypleus tridentatus. The sequence goes on along the minus strand of NC_134836.1, from coordinate 87,392,884 downwards.
ATAACAGTTCATGATTCATGATAACATGAACACAACAACAACAATAACAAAGCTACATTACATAAAACATCGAATCATCTGTAATTGACATTGGAGTGAGAGAAGAGCATTCTAATGAAGGAAGATAATAAAATGATAGCTAAGTTCTGAGCCATATCTCGTTTCTTAGTTCAATATGTATGATTAAAAAAAAACGTGCAGCATTAATACGAAATCAGGTTCAACTGAATGAATATTGGTCAAAGCTTTGAAGGATTTTACCTCTGAAGTAGGCGGGTCTCTTGTCGAAATCGCTAGGTTTTTATTTGTTTTCGAAAGTTCAAACAAAAATACTAGGAGAGAGTCATAGACGCAGTTTTTATAAGGCTCAAACCGTATTATAAGATTCCCAGTTGAACGAAACAAACAACAGCGAAACACACGGATCGAAGTGGTCAACGTTTCTAATATTACACTCTAAAACCATTGCTGAAGAGAAGCTAAATTTTTTAACCCTTAGGTATAGAAGCAATTTTAACCTGTTTTTAATATTCGAAGTCTTATACTTAATGAACTTCCCCAAGAAGGATTATAACACTCTACATGCTCTAAATGCTGCGTTCTGAATGTTAGAGTCGTATAACAGAAAAAAGTCGAGCGTAGAAACGTTTTCATGTACAGCACGCATGCATGTATACCTAGGCTTAAGAGCTTATAATACTACCACCTGAAAAAACCAGATTAAGTTTTAGGAGATTCTAGACATAGATTGTATTTTAGAATGGCAATAACAACAACTTATTTATTCTGTTAGTTTTACGAAATGTCCTTTTTTTTATGGTCAAAGCACTTGTGCGTTAGTACGATACTGCAACTGGAGTTTGACTCTTCACGATAGACATCTAGTGACAAATTTGAAAACTAATTTAACTGTTTCTTGTGGGTATATGTGTGTGAAAACTTTATATTATAAACATTTATCTTCAGTATTTTATAATGTAGCCATATTAAATAGAGCGTTGATGAGAAGACCCGTGTATATATGTTATGTAAAATCATTTAAGTTTTTAAAATAAACAAAAACAGTACAACAAATTACCAGTTTAGTCTTTGTGATCAACGTGTAATATTTTTAATATTAATATTTTTCACTGGCTTTGTTAGACTGCCTTTTCTTTCATCAAGAAAATTATCAGAAAATAAGAATTTATATATTTTCATAAATTAATATTAGTTCTAGATATGAGTGAGGAAAGAAATGTGAGTAAATGTAATTTTACATTGATGAATATTTTATTAAAATAGCATAGTGATTGTACTTTTGAGCAATTGTAAAACACTCAAATACAAAAAAAAATAACGTAAGAATAGCAAACGATAAAGCTTATTTTCTTTGTAACTTTAAGAGACATTGGCAAGTATGTTGACAGGAAGTGAAATCTACAATTTAAAACTGTTTTAATGTACTTACCAGACTAGCACCAAAGCACATCGTCACCAGAAGGAATTTCGGACAAGGTCTTATCGAGGTTTTAACCAGAATTAGATACTTTAAGTTATTTGTATCTGTGTTTAATTAGGACAGTCCAGAATTAATATGTATACTGTGTGATCTGAAAATTGTAGATAGACTTATGTCAATCACATAGTGTCATTTATTGAAATAAATAGTTGTATATTCCATAAACAATTGTTTATTTATACTCGTTGAGGAAATAATGTTTTCAAGCTAGCTTCATTAATCTTATTTGCACAGAACTTTTTCTAACATGAATTGAGGTATAGTTTTTATCTTCTTTCAAAACTTTCAGTCGAGAATCACACCAAACACGCTCGCCCTTTCAGCCGTGGGGACGTTATAATGTGACGGTCATTCCCACTATTCGTTGGAAAACAGTATCCCAAGAGTTGGCGTTGAGTGATGATGACTAGTTGTCTTTCCTCTAGTCTTACAGTGTTAAATTAAGGACGGCTAGCGCAGATAGCCCTCGTGTAGCTTTGCGAAAAATTTAAAAAATAAACAAATTAGTAATGCAGTATTTGTTGTTAAGCGCAAAACAGCACAATGGACTATATTTACTCTGACCATTGTTGGTATCAAACCCCAATTCGTAGCGTTATAAGTTTACATATTTACTGTTGAGACATCGGTGGGCACATACTCGTGATACAAGTTAAAGAATCTCAGTTTTAATTCCGAGGGCACGTTCATTAATATTTGCAGTATAATAATAAGACATAATAATAATATATAATGATACAATAAGATATAATGGTTTCAATGTCGGAACTGCCTGAACGACAAAGTTTCATAAACTATGTAATTTTGGTTTGATTTGTTTTGAATTTCGCACAAAGCTACACGAGGGCTATCTACGTTAGCCGTCGCTAATTTAGCAGTGTAAGACTAGAGGGAAGGCAGCTGGTCATCACCACCCACTGCCAACTCTTGGGCTACTCTTTTACCAACGAATAGTGGAATTTACCGTAACTTTATAACGCCCCCACAGCTGAAAAGGCGAACATCTTTGGTGTGACGGGGATTCGAAGCCGCGGCTGTCCGATTACCAGTCGAGCGCCCTAACCATATGGCCATGGTGGGCCCCACACTTAGTGGTGGGTAATAGTTGATGTGCTATTATGTCGTAGCAGTTATTAATAATTTTTTTAAATCATGAATATGTAGTATTAACACAGAGGAAAGCAACAAGAGAGACACAGTGTTAGTATGTTGTGTGCTGTAGTTCCTTTTCTTGCAACGAAACTAAACCTTTTTACATTAGACTCAGACTAGTGACACACATAAAAAAGGAGAGAGACGTGTTTTTCTAGGACATTCCTCACAGCACTACATAGTTACACGCTTCACTCAATACGTGAAACACATACATTATGTATGGCGTCTTGTGCATATGCTGGTCATGTCATCGCAGTCAATAATAATATTAAGGATAACGGAACTTCAATACAGGATAAAATGAATATGAAATGTGAATACCATTGAATAAAAGTTATGTTAAAGGTTTTGACTCCCTTTTTCTAAACTATATTGAGTAAATTTAGTCATTTTAGAAATCAGACACTGACTCATAACTCATTACCTCAGGCAATGTACATTTTTTATTAGTAGTTGTAAAACCATAAGCCTATTAGATGATCATGTTGTCTGTTGGTTATTATTTGCTGTAAACACAAACTCTAAAGTGGTTTATATTTATAGAAACGACCGTACAGACGCATAAAGACTATTCCCAAAATAAGTAACACTTTGTATTTCAATTAAAAATATATACTGCTCACATAACAATTTATTTTTAAATAGAAACTGAATTATTAGGTTAAACCTCTGTCTAAATTAACTTTCTTAATATATTTTATAAGATAATTACTTTTCTCAAATAGTTTTAAGCCTAAGGCTAAAACTATATTGATTTATCTTTCAATATAAAATGCTACTGATCGAGTAAATAACATTTATATATATATACACACTTTTATTCAACCATTAATTCTATCCTCGATGGCTAAATATGAATATTTATAACACTGAAGACTGGGTTTCGCTACCTGCGGTAGGCAGAGCACTGAAAGCCCATTGTATCTCTATGTGCTAAACAATAAACACACGATTCAACTATTGAGTCTATTCCTGTTCCCGACATCTTTCACTTTTGATTAGCAATAATTCGTTACAACAGTTTCATGATTCCTCCGAACAGATTATTAGAAAGCAATTATTATTGATGCATAACTTGTAGGTGCTTTATGATAAAAACCGGATGTAAAGAAAGGTTGAAAGGTATGACTTGAAAAGTAGATGTGCTGAAAAAAAATATTTATTTCGACGTAGTCTTAATAAAAGTAAAACGATGGCATGAACATTTTTAGATAAACATGAGATAAAAAAATAAAGGTATCCAAGATGTAAAATTACAAAGAAATGTGTGCGAGTTATTTTAATATAAACTCGCTACCAGCGATTTTGATTATAAACTTAATATACACATACCAGTACCTTCTCACCAATGAAATATAACCAAAGTATACTTTAGCCTTAATTCTTATAGATGATGTATAATAAAAACACAACGTTGTTACAAGGGCCTTCGCCAGCTCTAGAAACAAACAGAAAATACAGTTCAAAACAAAGAAATCTCTAACACGATACTTACATTAGACTGATTTAAGTGGTAATTTTAACTTAATGTATCAACGTATTCTTATTTGTAAAATATTTCAGACATTTAGTACAGATTTCACTACTTAGTGGCACATTCTAGATGAACACGATGTGCCCAACTATGAAAGTTGAAGGCCTCATATTTTTAAATATCTCGACTCGTTGGATAATTTTTTGATTTGTTCTTAAAGTTTTGGGGCATGATCGTTACACTAGGAGGCTTGAATCTCTGTTTTTCCTTTATTCGTAATTGAACTTGCTTGCTTGTTGGTGTAGCATTCTCATAAACTCTAATCCTAAGCAAAGTTAGTCCTATGTCACGATCGTTTACTTCATTAAGTAACCTACTTTGATCTTTATATTGTGCTGATTTGAGCTTCATCACCCGAACCAACAAGTAGTTGACTCTGCAGAGAAAGAAAACCGTTAATTCTTTGCCCTAAGTCATCGCATGCCATTCATTATCCGGTCTTAAGTGCTTTTGTGTTCGACAAAATGTTCACATTTTATATTTTATCTCATTTTTTTTTTCCTTCATGAATCTTCCCGAATCTCTTGTTATTCTGGTTTAGTAAGTTTACCTGAGAATATAAAATGCACTAAGCTGAGAAATAACAAACGCTATATTGTAATTCTGTATTTACGTAGCTCTTTAAATACGTGCAGACTGTTAAATTTTACGTACTTTTGGCGAGAAATAAAAAAATGTGTATTGATAAATTTCGAAATGTATATTTTGTAATCTGGTTCTCATAAACAGTAACGACTGTTAGATTTTAATGTTTTTATATAATAATCATATATGTTTGTATAGAGTTATTTATCCGTTTCCAGTTAAGCGCGAAGCTACCCAATTGGTTGTACATGCTGTACCAACAACAGGTATCGAAACTCAGTTTCTAGCGTTAGAAGTCCACATACTTCTATCTGTACCACTGAGGGTGCTCTGTCAAACTGGCTTACAAAAATATTCTAATAAGTTAACTGAAACTGAATAGGAGAAAGCTGTAACAGTTGCCTAGTTCTTCACCCTGAAGATGTCTTTGAGACAAATCCAAATTATTTGATGATAAGTAATTAGCATTCTGTTAAAAACAAACAAACATACTTGTCTAATTAAAACTCAAGTCAAAATGTCCTAAAGATTGCACCATGTTGTGCTTATCTTTTCTATAAGTAATATTCTATCTTATTGAGTCGAGTTCTATTGTTGTTATTTTGAGGTTCTGTTAACGTGTGTTCTTCATACAGACGTGCATAACCAGATATACTTGAAATCTAGTGAAGTGTCTTTTTTGGCTCTACGAAGACGTTTTATCATCAGACATACAGGAGATTCCTCTTAACACTCCGTGTGTCTGCAAATAAAAGAGGGTTTCTCTAGAATAAAAGGCATGATATTTGACAACCACTTTTGTAAATTAGGTTATGTGAAAAACGCTTAAGTTTATCATTAAAAGTTTGGGTAAGGTCAAATTCGAATTAAAACAAAATTGCTATTGGAAAACAGTAATAGTTAATGCATGAAAGAACTTCAGCCATATCGTGCTGTAACTGTACTAATTCCTTGATAGATTTGACCTTCATAATGCCAAACTGCTGCAGACGATGTCTTGTTAACTTTGATCTCCTTGATGTTAAACTATTAAAGAAATGTTTTAACAAACTCGTCATTACATTAAACGTTTTGCCGAGTCACCATTAAAATTAATTAAGCATGAAAAAATTAAGAATGGGAAGGAGAACAATTACAGTATAAAAAGTTCAAGAAAACGTGTCGTGATTGATATGAATTCTTAGGACTAACGAAATAATACTCACGTACACGAAATTCACATATACTAAATCAAAGAAAACACTAAAACTTACAAGTGGCACAGCGGTATGTTTACAAACTTCTATCACTAGAAACTGGGCTTCGATACTTATAAAGGCCAGAGCACAGATAGCCCTTTGTGCTGAATAATAAAATATTAAAATTTAAAACAGGTGGTACATTATTTATAACAAAAAAAAGATAAGTAATTGCTGAAGCCAATCATATAGATATATGTCTAATGATGATAATAATGGCGGGGACTAGCTGCCTTTAACCGATGCTCGATATAAGTACTCTGTAGTGATCAGCTACAAAATTAACATTAAATATTATTGTTATTATAAACTACAACACATATATAAATATAACTTACCTCTAAAAATTAAACATACAGTTCATAGTTTGGTCTGTCTTTTGATCCAATTTCTTACCAACTAAACTTCTAAAAACCAAAAAAACAGTTAAGGTATATTCTTGTGTTGCTGTTTTAATTCTTATATGGTGTTGTTTTATATCTGATTAAAAGACATGTAGAAGTTTTTTATATGTAATTTCATGCCTTACAATAATATTCATAGCATACAACTATGTGATACTAAATAAATATATATGGTGGGAAAGTGTAAAATACACAATGATTCTTATTTTAAATCTTATATAAATTCAAAAATTATAAGCAGCTGATAAAGTATTAATTTAGCTCACAACATGCCAATACGGAACATCAAATGATGCATTAACTTTTTAGAAAAAAACAAGTTTTCTAATACCAGCGCAGGTAGCCTTTGAGCGAAATTAAATAACAAACAAAGCTTTGAATAACTCTCAGTTTCGATAATTGAGGTAGAGTTCCACGAATTAACATCTTATTACCAGGACAATGACTTTACAGACACCATTTTCATGATTTCTACAACTTTAAACCTTATCACTTGAAGACCCTTCACTGGTATTGAGAATGGTACTTCACAGATATCTTTAACCTTCTGGATTTAACAATAGCTCGCATTTCGTTAGTCTAATTTCTGTTCAACTAAAATCTCTAATTTACAAAACTAAACCTTTTAATCGTTCTCTTCTTAAACATATTTTGCTAAAGTATTTATGCACTAAATTACTTGTGGGTCTGCGACTTGTTAAATAAGGTTCTTAATAACTGTCGGGTCACATACACACACATATACAAATAAACAAATATATCATCTATATTGGGTCTGCAACTTGTTAAATAAGGTTCTTAATAACAGTCGAGTCACATACACACACATATACAAATAAACAAATATATCATATATATTGGGCCTGCAACTTGTTAAATAAGGTTCTTAATAACAGTCGAGTCACATACACACCCATATACAAATAAACAAATATATCATCTATATTGGGTCTGCAACTTGTTAAATAAGGTTCTTAATAACAGTCGAGTCACATACACACACATATACAAATAAACAAATATATCATCTATATTGGGTCTGCAACTTGTTAAATAAGGTTCTTAATAACAGTCGAGTCACATACACACACATATACAAATAAACAAATATATCATCTATATTGGGTCTGCAACTTGTTAAATAAGGTTCTTAATAACAGTCGAGTCACATACACACACATATACAAATAAACAAATATATCATCTATATTGGGTCTGCAACTTGTTAAATAAGGTTCTTAATAACAGTCGAGTCACATACACACACATATACAAATAAACAAATATATCATCTATATTGGGTCTGCAACTTGTTAAATAAGGTTCTTAATAACTGTCGGGTCACATACACACACATATACAAATAAACAAATATATCATCTATATTGGGTCTGCAACTTGTTAAATAAGGTTCTTAATAACAGTCGAGTCACATACACACACATATACAAATAAACAAATATATCATCTATATATGGGCCTGCAACTTGTTAAATAAGGTTCTTAATAACTGTCGGGTCACATACACACACATATACAAATAAACAAATATATCATCTATATTGGGTCTGGAACTTGTTAAATAAGGTTCTTAATAACTGTCGGGTCACATACACACCCATATACAAATAAACAAATATATCATCTATATTGGGTCTGCAACTTGTTAAATAAGGTTTTAATAACTGTCGGGTCACATACACACACGTATACAAATAAACAAATATATCATCTATATTGGAATTAATTTCTCTATTGCCTCTGAATTTCCTCTTTATATTTATATTGTATTAAAAAATGTTTGTAGCTACACATCACTTTTATTTTTCTAAATTTTATTACATTATATTTTCTTGTTCTGTCACAATAACCTAACTTACTCAATACTCAAATCCTAGTGGTAGTAAAAGGTACAGGTGAGTTGAGGGATAACAGTTAACTTAATTGTTGAAACTGCAAACATATTTATTTAATCCAAATCCAAAACCATCTACTCTTTCATTTTATTAATTAATAAATTACAGCGGATTATTCCAGAACAAAATAAATATGGTAATTTCATCATCTAATGTTTTAACTATAGCTTACGAAATCCTTGCTTCCTTAAAAACCACAATTTTTTTGTTCATTAATAAGTCACTAATAAATCACAAAAGTAAAAAAAGAAACATGCCATAAGGAATACCCGCATACTCAGTTTGTATATGGGCTTAGTTTTAGCATATAAAGTGTATAATTATATAAGTCATATACTAAAAACTATCAACGACCAACAAAACAGTTGCGGTAGTTTTAATGCTCTTTACTTGAATTTTCTATCATTTTCTCACATGCTGTTTAAGCTACGTTTAAAGTATTTTACTTAGTCGGACAAAAAAAAACTCACGTATAACTAACTTCATTTAATAAAGCAATACATGTAAAGTAAACAATAAGGCATTAAAATGAGTGTAAAACAGTTATGAGCGTTCGGTATAAAACAAGGTTTTACTAGTTCAAACATAGTAAAGAAAATAGTTAAAATGTGTTTATACCAATCTATGAAACGAACTGAAGCTAAATTACGACAAAGTAGATATAAAGTTATAACGAAGATAAACTGAGCTGAATATGCAGAAACGTTTGAATTAGTGTTCAAAAATGATAAGTATATGGTTTTAAACGAACTGCGCATGCGTATTTTAGATCTAAATAAGTCCAGAAAGCTCACAGAAATTGTATTTTGTGTAATGTTTACTTTTTAAAGGATTTATATACAGGTTAAATGTTGTTTCAGAGAAATACTTTGAAAAAAAGCCAAAAACAAACAAAAGTAGAAATTGAAGATAGTTGTAACGTGATGACAACATTATGCCATTGTGTACCATGCTCCTTGCAGGTCAGATAATTCTAAATGGAAAAGCTAATGTGCCATCTCGACTTTCTAATGATATGACATTTGTAGCACTTGATCCAGACATTTTCCGAGGAAAGTTCCAAACAGACAAACGCAAGCATATTATTCATAATGGTACTATCTTTAGAAAATGTCTAGATATTTGTGTATAATTTCAAAGCATATGGAACTAAGTTATTTGATAATATTCTTTCTACGTCATTTATAGTGTGTGCAATATATTTGGCCAAAAAATATTTGTTTTATTTACGTAAGTCTAGAATATTTAATTTTGGAAAGTTGTTGATATGAGAAATTTCAATCGCTAAACTTTCGAAGTGTCATAAGTTTAATATCTCTAAACAATAAATCCTAGTTTGTAACCTTTTTGTTATAGAAAATGAATTTTTATATTTTATTGTGTGTGTTTTACCTTGATGTAGAGAAGCATTTCTATGCTTAAATGTTGTTTTTCAAATCTAATTCGAAATGAATCATAAAGGTTTGAGTTTTAAGTAAAATTTATTTTATGAAACTTCTGTATTGTGTTTCCATGGATAAGAAAATGAGGTCAAATTTAAAAGTAAATTAAAAAAATCAACTAGATCATTAAGTAGAGTTAATATCTAATTTTGAACCATTTATTTGCTAATGAATCTAAATGTATTACAGTGAAAAGTAAACGCTAATTTGTCTTCCATAAATTAAGATGTTTATGTTGTAGAATGGAAAATGAGGAATGTTTCTCAGCTTGTATAAAGAAGTATTTAGAATTAAGAATTTTGAACATCCAGCATCTCAAATTACGTATTAATAGAATAGAACAGCAACATAAAATTCAGTCATTTGACGACATTTATGCACAGTTCAACAAACTTTAAACTATTCTAACAACTACCTGACCGGGCATGGCCAAGCGTGTTAAGGCGTACAACTCGTAATCTAATGGTCGCGGATTCGCATCCCCGTCGCGCCAAACAGGCTCGCCCTTTCAGCCGTGGGGGCGTTATAAAGTTACGGTCAATCCCACTATTCGTTTGTAAAAGAGTAATGGTTGGTGATGATGACTAGCTGCCTTCCCTCTAGTCTTACACTGCTAAATTAGGGACGGCTAGCACAGATAGCCCTCGAGTAGCTTTGTGCGAATTTCAAAAACAAAACAACTTACCATAAGTTTCACCTGAACCAGATAGGCTGAATTGTTACATTACTTGCACAGTTGTAAAAAAAGTTGGTTGAATTTTCTTGATTTTGAATTATTATAAGCACAATTCAAGGTAACACTTGCAACAAAAACATAATTATTATTTGCCAAATGTTAGGTATTAAACCAATTTTATTAGGTCCATCAAATGTTTAGTTTCCAGATTTGTCATCTTTGTACAATTGCTAATTTTCATGCAACACATTGTAACTCATTTCATTTTACGATTATAATCATTTCGTATTCTTATTAGTACAAAGAAAACTATCATCGTTACTTTGAATGTTATTTTAATATTAAGCCTAAAGATACACAACTGGAATTTTTACTTTTCCCACCACTGGTATTGCAACCTGATTTATAGTGTCATAAGCCCTTAGACTTACCTCTGAGCTAGTAAGATCATAAATTTGTCAGTTTTTTTTTTTGTTAAATTTATTATATTGGAGTCAATGAAATGAAATACGTTTAAAATCAAAAGAACCCCAAAAAAGAAATATTTTAGAATTTATTTATATCACCAATTGATAGATTTTTCGTTTGTTACTTAGTTAGACAGACACATCTAGAAATAATTTCGCTACAACACTTGTTCAAACCTCCTTGTTTCAACGTAAGCTTTCTTGTTCCACTTTTTATAAAGGATAAACGCCACCTATCTTTCCTCGTGCCCGTTCGCCCACATAATCTCTACAACACACTAACACAGTGACACAATTATTGCTGAGTCTTCAACGTTTAATTAGTCATTTGATGTAGTGTGGGCGAAGGCGTGAAGAACGACGTAGTTGCAATTTAAGTAACATTACCACAGTGTAAATATTTAACAAACTGAACAAAACAAGGTTAAGTGACAATTTTAAAGCAGTATGCAACTAGATTTTAACAAATCATATTATTAGAGAAACGAGTAATTCTTATCGTCACTGTAACATCTAAAGAATATGGCGTTATACCAGCATGTTCGTTCAGGTTTCTAATGCTTCGTGACTATTGTACTTCATGAGGTGTTAACAATCACGGAAAACGTCTTATGAAAAAACAATACCTTACAACCTTATTCCTAAAAATTCATCGTATTGGCCTGGCATTTGGTAAGGGCACTCTATTGGTAATGCTCGCCTTTTCAGCTGTGGGGGCGTTATACTGTGACGCTCAATCACACTATTCGTCAGTAAAACAGTAGCTCAAGAGTTGGCGGTGGGTGGTGATGACTAGTTGCCTTCCCTTTAGCCTTACAATGCAAAATTAGGGATGGCTAGCGCAGATAGCCCTTGTCTGTCTTTGCGCGGAATTCCCAAAACAAACAAACAACATTTATCGTATTAATTATTTGAGTAAATAAGACATGTTTGCTATTTTTAATGCAAAGCTATACAATAGGCTATTTGCTCTCTAATCCCCGCTGAGAATCGAATTCGCATTTTAGCAGTGCAAGTTCATAAGTTTAGCGCTGACCCACAAACTCCAACCAAAAGCAAAAGAACCAAACTTATAGACTCAAATATTAAGATCGTTATAACTTGTTCTACGACGTTGAATTATTATTTCTGAGAAATCAATTTAACGAGTAATTTAGCTCAAAAAACAACTGAACATACAAATTCGTTGAATAAGTTCATCACTTCTTTAAAACAAAAATAATTAGTAATTCGTAGATTGTTTGTTTGTTTTTTGAATTTCGCAAAAGGCTACTCGAGGGCTATCTGCGCTAGCTGTACCTAATTTAGCAGTGTAAGACTAGAAGGAAGGCAGCTAGTCATCACCACCCACCGCCAACTCTTGGGCTACTCTTTTACCAACGAATAGTGGGATTGACCGTCACATTATAACGCCCCCACGGCTGAAAGGGCGAGCTTGTTTGGCGCGATGGGGATGCGAACCCGCGACCCTCAGATTACGAGTCGCACGCCTTAACACTCTTGGCCATGCCAGGCCTATAATTCGTAGAAGTTCACCTCTAGAAGAAATAAGTTGTAATGAAACTAATTTAACCAAAGCTGCCAGTGATACTGCTTTCATATTCAAGTTAGTCTTAAAAGGTCATCATCAGGCAAAGCCTTTTTATATTCTTCTATAAAGCAGTAGTTTTGAATGAGCTTTTCTTTCAGAATATGTAGAACCGAGACAAACCAAATAAGTTATATACAGATTGACCAAATCATAAGAAACGACACATACACATTTCTAGAACATCCTAGTATAGTCACATGTAAAATAGACTAATCAGATGTATCAGAGTATTACATATTCTCTATAAATGCAAAAATGTATTCGTATTGATTAGTTTGCAACACAATAGATACGATCACATATTTGTCAGTTTCTCAAATGAGTGCAACAGTACATATCTATCAAGCAGGGTCATTTGTTTTGTGTTTTTTTGTTTTAATTTCGCGCAAAGCTACTCGACCCGCGACCCTCAGTTTACGAGTTGAACGCCTTATCACGTTTGGCTATGCCGGGTCCAAGCAAGGTCGTTGTGTTAAATAATGCTTTCTCTGACTGTTGAATACCGACTGTCAGTAAGATGTAATAACATTTGCATGGCCAGATGGTTAAGACACTCGACTCGTAATTCAAGGGTCGCAGGTTCTAATCTCCGTCACACCAAACATGCTCGCCCTTTCAGCCGTGGGGACGTTATAACGTTCGGTCAATCCCACTATTCGTTGGTAAAAGAACAGCCCAAGAATTGACGGTGAGTGGTGATGACTAGCTGCCTTCCCTCTTGTCTTACACTGCTAAATTAGGGACGGCTAGCACAGATAGCCCTCGTGTAGCTTTACGCGAAATTCAAAACAAACAAAGCATTCTAAGAGAAATACGCCTGCCACCTAGGAGATACTGTAGTCATTAATATCTGTTGAGAGGCCACGAAAAAAGCAAAAACAAACAAACAAACAAAAACGATTAAACAAACTTTAGTCTGCAACAAAGGCTTCAGCTAAACAAGTTATTTATAAAATCAAGAAAAATAGGAGATTTATGAAAAATCTCAGTGAAAACATTAAGGCACTCAAAACTGAAAATATTATAATGTTTTTTTTTGTGGCAGCACTCATCATATCAACTTTTCACTACAGCTGACTTGCACGCGGATTTAATATTTTCGTTTGATGAGTTTGAAATATAGCTTTTGAAATAAACTACAAACTACTAGCAAAATGCACAATAGTTATTTTATTTTTTTTCGCTCTTAAAGTAAAAAGAAACATTTAAGCTTATATCTCACAATCTGCTAACCAAATAAAGAGTCATAAGACATATAAGCCAGATGGTTAAGGCACTCGGCTCCTAATCCGAGAGTCGCTGGTTAGAATTCTTGTCGCACCAGCTACGCTTGCTTTCAGCCGTGGGGTCATTATAAAGTTACGGTCAATGCCACTACTTGTTGGTAAAATGGTTGGTGATGGGTGGTGTTGACTAGTTGCTTTTCGTCTAGTCTTACACTACTAAATTAGGGACGGCTAACGCAAAAAGACCTCGTGTAGCTTTGCGCGAAATTCAAACCAAACCCTGTATAAGAAATGCAATACAATTATCGGAAACCAAAAGAATATCCACTCTATTACGCCGTGCAGACAAACAGCTTCATGAAATTGTAGTGCGTGAAAGTAAACAGTTAGATTAATTATTATATCGATATGTTATAAATTTATATAATGTCCCAGGTAACCTACTTTATAAGTTATAGGAAACAAACAATTGCTTATTTTAATTAAAACCTAAAATGTAATTTATAAGCGTTAAGTTTATTAACTATAATGCTTCACTTGCACTACTAAAACAACAACAAAAAATGTAACTTTTTCCTTCTACAAAAAAGGAAAAAATTGTGTCATTTGTATTTTCTTCTTTTTTAAGTTTCGTGTTGTTACCGGCTCTCGATTCAAATAAGTATTTGTTAGACGAACTTGATTACTCACCGTCATAATCGTCTGCCAATATTTGTGAACCAATTGCAAATCATGTACTTACTGACAAATGTGATATATTTGAACAAGGTAGGTCCCGCCATCTAGTGAGATCTAAGTTCAGGCTATCTTTGCGGAGAAAAACGTTTGGACAACTGCTTCGTTTTCAGAGCAAAACCACATTGGGATATCTGCTGGTATCCACCGCGGGGAATCAAACCTCATATTTGACTATTGTAAGTCCTTAGGCTTACCACTGTCGTACAAAAGAACAGACAGCTGTTAACGAGAGCCCTAATTAAATGATGAGTTAATATTTATATGCAAAAACGGCTCGTTTGGGTTGAGAAAATATTTTACATAGAAGAGCGAACAACGTTTCGACCTTCTTCGGTCATCGTCAGGTTCACAAAGAAAGAGGTAACTGACCGGAAGCTGACCACATGTTTGAAAGGGGTTGTGTAACTGTGTGTCGAAATGTAGAGGGCGGTATTAGATGTTTGAATATATAATTTTATTTATTTTATTATATTAATATAGGTATAAAGGCGTTCCTTTATATTGGTTTATTTTGGGTTTAAGTTGTTGTATAAGTAAGGCTTCTTTAATTTTACGTTTGTTTATGTTTGTTTCTTTATTTAGTATTTGAGTGTTTTCCATGGTTATGTTGTGTTTATTTGACTTGCAGTGTTCGAAAACGTGTGAAGGCGACTTTTTATGTTCTTTGAATCTGGTTTCCATTTTTCTACTTGTTTCTCCAATATAGAAGTCGTGGCAGTTATCACATTGTATTTTATAAATAATGTTGGTGTGGTGTTTGTCAGTGTAGTTTTTACATAGTATAGACCTCAGTTTTGTGCCGGGTTTTTGAATAAATTTGGTATTAACTGGAATGTCATATTTTGTTACTAATTTTTGCCAAATGTTGGTTATTTGTTTGCTGATGTCAGGAATATATGGTATACAGCAGTATATGGTTTCGTGGTTTTTTGATTCGTGAGCTGTATTTACTTTAGTTGGTTGATTTTGCTTTCTGTCTAGGTGTGTGCGTATAATGTTTTCTACGGTTTGTGGAGGAAACTTATTGATGTTGATGAAGTATTGTTTTATTTTGTCTAATTCATCGTTAATTTTATCTGGTGAGCATAGTTTTATGGCTGTGTTTATTTGGTTTCTTAGTATGTTGAGTTTTTTGTTTTGTTTCATGTGCTGAGTCCCAAGGAATGTATAGTCCAGTATGGGTGATTTTTCGGTGGATTTCTGTTTTGAATTGTGTGTCAGTTCTTGTAATTTTGAGGTTAAGAAATGATATTTGATTGTTTTCTTCCTGTTCACATGTGAAGTTGATGTTGGGATGTATAGAGTTAATGTGATTGAAAAAATTAAGTATGTGTTCTGTAGATTTGAATCCCGCAACCGTGTCATCTACATATCTGTACCAGTATAGTGGTGGATGTAATGCTGTGTTAATTGTTTGTGTTTCAACTTGTGTCATAAAAATATTGGCTAGAACTGGTGATACTGGGTTGCCCATGCTTAGGCCATTTGTTTGTATATAGTTTTGGTTGTTGAACATGAAGTTTGTCTTTATCGTGGTGAATTCTATGAGGGTTGCTAACTGGTTACTGGGAATTTCTATAGTTGGGTTAGGGTCTCGGATATAGAGTTCTAAGGCTATCTTGCAGGCTTCAGTGGTTGGAACTTCTGTAAAGAGGGATATAACATCGAAACTGGCCATTAAGGCTTTATGATTAAGTTGATTTAGATTAGATTTGAAATTAAAAGAGTCTTTGATGAATGAGCTGGCTGATGTTACATATTTGGAGAATGCCCATGCTATGTATTTACCAAGATTGTAATTAAACGATTCATATGTGGACATTATTGGTCGTAATGGACAATCTGGTTTATGAGGTTTGGGGATGCCGTATATTTACGGTGTGCGTGAGTCGGTTTTACGTAGGTAGGAATAAAGTGTTTGTGAAATTGTGTTGGCTTTTTTCATTTGTAGTAGCAATTTGTTCAGTTGCGTCTCGTGTGTCTTTGTTGGATTTGTGTGTATTGGTTTAAATTTGTTCGTGTCTGATAGGATGTTATTCATTTTTTGGATGTATTCATTCGTGTTCATTATGACTATAGCGTTATTTTTATCTGCTTTTAGAACTTTTATGTTTCTGTCTTGTTTTAGGTTTTTAATGGAATTAATGTCTCTTTTTGTAAGGTTGTTTTTTTAGTTTTCTGTTTTGTGAAATTATGTTGATGGTTTTGTGAGAAAATTCTTTGAAAAAATCGTTTAAGATGTTGTTTTTAGGTGTTTCTGGAAAATATAAATTTGTAATTTTACCTGGGAAGGTTGGCTGTTGGATGTCAATAAAATTATCTAAGTTGTCTTCTTTCTGTTGGTTGTGTTTAGTTGTTTCCTTGTTTTTCTTCTCTGTAGAAAGTATCACAAGTCTCCTGGCTAGGTCTTCTAAACATGTTTTGATTTCTATGGTTGGAATGTACCTAGGTGCTATTGCGAAGTTGAGTCCTTTGTTAAGTAGTTGTTTCTCGTCTGTGTTTAATTGACGGTCGGATCTGTTAATTATGAGGTTAGTCAACGGTTTGTCGTTTTGGTGTCTTTTCTGTTGTTTGCATCTTAGTTTTTCTAGTTTTTTGATGTGGCAGATCTTTTTGTCTCTGTCGTTCTTAGTGTTGATTTGGTTTATGTTTCGTTGTATAAGTCCGTAAATCTCTGGTTTAATGCAGCATGCCAGTTGATGGTCTAGGTTCATTTTTTGTTTTTGTAAGTCATGTAGTTCTTTGTATTTTGTGTTTAACATGGCTTTAAGTAGTTGTTTCTGTAAATTTTGGATAATGTTTATGCATGTATTAAAATTTTTTGAAAGTTTTACCTTTACAAAATTAGGGGTTAGTAAATGTCATTTCTTCTATTAATAATTCGTTGGTTTAAATTTCATAAAACAACATCAATAAGTTTCCTCCACAAACCGTAGAAAACATTATACGCACACACCTAGACAGAAAGCAAAATCAACCAACTAAAGTAAATACAGCTCACGAATCAAAAAACCACGAAACCATATACTGCTGTATACCATATATTCCTGACATCAGCAAACAAATAACCAACATTTGGCAAAAATTAGTAACAAAATATGACATTCCAGTTAATACCAAATTTATTCAAAAACCCGGCACAAAACTGAGGTCTATACTATGTAAAAACTACACTGACAAACACCACACCAACATTATTTATAAAATACAATGTGATAACTGCCACGACTTCTATATTGAGAAACAAGTAGAAAATGGAAACCAGATTCAAAGAACATAAAAAGTCGCCTTCACACGTTTTCGAACACTGCAAGTCAAATAAACACAACATAACCATGGAAAACACTCAAATACTAAATAAAGAAACAAACATAAACAAACGCAAAATTAAAGAAGCCTTACTTATACAACAACTTAAACCCAAAATAAACCAATATAAAGGAACGCCTTTATACCTATATTAATATAATAAAATAAATAAAATTATATATTCAAACATCTAATACCGCCCTCTACATTTCGACACACAGTTACACAACCCCTTTCAAACATGTGGTCAGCTTCCGGTCAGTTACCTCTTTCTTTGTGAACCTGACGATGACCGAAGAAGGTCGAAACGTTGTTCGCTCTTCTATGTAAAATATTTTCTCAACCCAAACGAGCCGTTTTTGCATATAAATTTCTCAACAAGTGGGTTTCTCGACATCACTGATGAGTTAATATGTATAGGAATAGCAGTTTTTAATCAGGTAATTCTAAAACGATAACGTGTTATTGTGCACATCAAAGCTTGGTGTACAAATTTGTTTTATGGGATTAGTTTCTAAGCAGTCTAGATATATAGTTTCTAAGGGGAGAAGGTAGGCCAAGATTGCATTTTTATTTTATTGTAAAAGTGTATTGTTAGCAAGGCAAGTAATTGGATGTTCTTGTAGAACAAATGATGACATCGTGACGTCTTTTCAGGCGGAAATAGGCTCGTGCCGAGAAGATTAACAAGCAATACACCTATATATGTAAAAACGGCTCGTTTGCGAACCAGAGGATGACCGAAGAAGGTCGAAACGTTTTTCACTCCTCTACGTAAAAAAATTTTTCAACCCAAACGAGCCGTTTTTACATATATATTTCTCTACAAGTGGGTTTTCTCGACATCACTGATTAAGCAATACACCTGTTTAAAAGTAGGCTAGCCTTGTTGTCCTTCTTTCAGTTTCCGTAAATTCAAAAGAAAAATTAATAAAACTGACGAAAATTGTCTTACGAATTTGTATTATTCCAAAATATAATATTTATTATAATTAATTTCAAAATTTTCGATATAATGAAATGTTATCTTTTCATATACAAGTTGTACATCTTAAAAAATCATTTCACATAACGATATATATAATTAAAAAAGTCAATAAAATATACATTATAGACGTTGCAGTCAAGAGACCAGCAGGTTTTTGTAAATACACATATAATAAAGTACATTTAATAAAGCACACATTCAAACTCAGTGACAGAGTGTAAAACTGTTATTTATCCCACCTTTCATTCAGATGTTGAAATAAGAAACGTATCAGTATATAGGTGTATATTACTCATTTGTTTTACTATATATGTCTTACGGGATCAGTTATTTTACGTATTGATTTCAGTTCTCTCCATATAAACCAATGCTACATTTATTAGTTTATCAACAGCTAGCATTACAATTAAAAAGCCTTCGCTTTCAAGACAAATCAATACATGTTTATAAGTTTAATCATTATTCTTAATATCTTGTCCTATATTTGAAACTTTTTTTGTAGAGTGAACAGGGAGAGTGTAAAAAGTATATAAACTTTGTAATTCAGTACACTTACTGTTGACCTATGGAGGAAGTTCCATATCTTGTGAAATCTATGTTTTTATCATGATAAGCTGGGCATAAACTGTGAGTGATGCTCTATATTCTGCTTCTAATAGGTATAAACAGTTTTAGAAATGTGATAACATTTGTGATACATTTGTCTCCATCCTCCACGGTGGTGCTGCAGTAAGCCTGAGAGCTTATAATGCTAAAATACAAAGTTCGAACTCTGTAGTGAACACATCACATACAGTCTATTGTGTAGCTCTGTGCTTAATTATCATACAAACAAACAAGCTGACACAGCTAACCACAATATAGATATTATTTCATAACTAACAAGTGGAGTGTGTAATGATAAGTGATTAGCTTCCTCAAATATCTAGTTGACGCTTTTATTGTATGATTGGATTTGACGAGATTAACTAATTGTTCAAACAACACCCAACCCATTTACTTGTTACTTAGAAAAATAACTTTAGATGTCGTTTTTCAATTGATTTTCTAAAACAGTTATGTCCAAATTCGGTTGTACACCAGTGTAACTCTAGACTTAGTACTTAATGTAGACCTGTCACCAAATCACTCCACTCCTATACAAACACTACAGTACGACCTAATAGAACTAGTAAAGACTAGAGTGTTCACAGAGCGTCATGATACAAATTGGCTTAATTACCTTAGCTTAGACAGAGATGTAAAATGAACTGTTCAGTTTTCCGGCTTATTTATAGGAAGCAACACACAGTGAGTTGTTGTTTTTTTTGCGAGATATTCATTGATTTGTTTGTAGGAAACTGCACTCAGAACATAGTATTTACCTGTTTCATAACACGAAGCTACAGACAAAGATCCTGGGAGTTTTATTCATGTGTCGATTGAGCTTTCATTTCCTTAGTAAAGAGTATCTCAAGAGTTGGCTGTGGGTGGTGTTGATTACGGACGACTAGCGCAAGTAGCCCTCGTGTAGCTATGGAAGAAATCTAACAAAAAGGTACCACATGATAATTTTTAAAACAATACGATAGTACTGAAGTTCTTAAGCCCCTCTCACGGTGAAATGGGTGCTTTGTGGGCTTGCAGCACTAAAACTTGGGTTTCGGCACCCGCAATTGGCAAACAAACCCAAAGTATTCTTCAACTATTATATTTAAAATATTCAAAAACTGTCATTTGTTTTTGTTAATTTTGGCAACGCATGAGAGAAAAATATATTATTTTCAATTGTTTTTTTTTTTTTTTTTTTTTAAATAAGTGACTATAGCTATTTACCACAGTTTATTTGGAAAGAAACCATCACATTCTGGTAATACTTTAAGATTTATCTTTAGTGGTTTTACTGTGCTACCATCTACAGGTGAAATGAATATTTAATTCTAAAGTTGACAGAGTGTGAACCTGTACGGATGTTCAACGGTGTGATATCAATGTTGTACACACCGCTATTTGTACATATTCCAAATAATATTAAGATGTTGGTACTAATGTCTGAAACAGTATTAACTAATTTGTGTTCTGGTTTTTTTATTAAACAGTAATGAAGGTTATTATGTGCATTTTTAAATATACATGAAACAAGGTTTGGTGTGGTTTGTTTTGAATTTCGCGAAAAGCTACACGAGAGCTATTTGCGCTAGCTGTTTCTAATTTAGCAGAGTAAGACTAGAGGGAAGGTGGCTAGCCATCACTTCCCACCGCAAGATCTTGGACTACTCTTTTGCCAACATATAATGGGATTGACTGTCACATTATAACGCGCCCACGACTGAAAGGGCGAGCATGTTTGGTGCGACGTGGATTACGAGTCAAGTATCTTAACCAACAGGCTATGAAACAAAGTATTTCAACACGGAACTTAACTTTTATTAAGAACCACTTAAATGAAGTTTAAATTCATTAAGATCGATTTAATTAATACTTAAATATCATTAAGAACTACTTAAGTAAAATTTAAGATTTATTAAAAGCCACATAAATAGTTTTTAAAATTTATTAGGAACTACATAAATACAGTTTAAGATTCATTAAAGGATATTTAAATTGCATTTAAAATCAGTTAAGAACTACTTAAAGAAACTATACAATCTACATAAAGCTACTTAATTAATACTTAAAAATATGATTTCCTCAGCGTGAAGAAAAATTAATTAAAGACACTCAAGTTCTGAAAATAAAAGTATGACCGACCGACTCTATAAGAAGAATTATTAAAATTATCTAGAGAATGCTAAAGTAATATTACAGTAGATGCGGAATATCATTTTGTAAAAAGAAGTTTTGAGTGGAAGAATTTAAAGTGACGTGTTTTTAAAACATTTAAAATTGGTGCAAATACTTTATTTTATAATATTATATATAACAGTCCCTAAATGAAAATATTTTATTTTATCTTCTATATGACTTTCATAATAAACTGCCTATTCAAATTTTTTCACCCAGTAAATTTATAATATTATTTATTTCCTTTGCTTAAAAAACTGAATTCATTCCTAAGAAATGTATAAGTGATGTCTAATTTTGTTGTTATTTTAATCAGTACTAAAAATTGTTGTTTATTGGGTTTGGAGTGTTTTCTTTCAATTTCGATCGTACAATTCATCTGGAAAAATACTATTTCTAAGACGTTGTGATATTACTTTTATAGACAGGCTTTCTAATATATTAAGTTGTCCAGAAATAAATGTCGGAATTTTCACGATGATATTTAGAAACTGAATATTGAGTAACTTATCATTGGTTGGTTGGTGTGATCCAATGTTCGTCGCTTACAAGGTGTCTTGATTGTCTGCTGTTTCAATTCTACTCGGAAGTAAGTTTCGCAAACCTTAAGGCAGTAGGGACAAGAAGGACGTTCAACTGATTTTCCTCTATGATTTCAAACATGGACAAAAAGCTACCGAAACTACACGTAACACTAACAAGGCATTTGGCCATGAATCTGTTACTGAACGTACAGCTCAGCGTTAGTTCCAAAGGTTTCGACATGAGATGAAAGTCTTGAAAACCACGAAGGTCGTGGAAGGAAACCACCCATAGATGAAAACACATTAAGGGAAGCAATTGAGACAGACTCTCACACAACAGTACGTGAGCTTGCAGAAAAGCTAGGCACAAGCAAATCAAGCATTTCCAACCATCTGAGTGTGATTGGATAGACGAAGAAATTTGATAAGTTGATTCCGCACGAGCTGACTGAAGATCAACGAAATCGGCGTTATGAGACCTATCAAGGATGACACTAAAAATTGAACGCACTGGGAATCAAGGTTGTGCTTCATTTACCTTATTCCCCAGACCTTTCCCCTAAAGATTTCTGTTTCTTCAAGCACTTTAACAGCTTTTTTGAACAATAAACGCTTTCAAAACCAGGCATATGCAGAAAAACTTTCGGGAAGTTCATTGACCATAGAAACTATGATTTATACAGTAAGGGCATAAACAGCATCGTTACACATTGGCAAAAGTGTGTTTTAAGCAAATGCTGCTTACTTTGATTGAAACATGTTTTACAACACTGGTTTATACTTTTCCAAACTTCGCAGTTCAAAAACATTTATTTCTGGACAATCTAATACCATGCTTTAAGGTTTTCTATTCTTTTTTGGGTCGGCGGTAGGCCTTACCACCCTAAAATATGGTATTCGATTCATCGACATGGTCAGTAAAGAGCTTATTAAACAATATGGTGAATTATGCAGCGTTGTACATATGTTACATGTAACAGTTTCAGGTCTCATATCATTATTAGATTTCATCAAGTTACCTACTAAAGTTGTGCGCGCGGATCGATTATGCTTTGGCATATTGTAGTCGACATTTATTTCGAAAACCGTCTAACACGGGTGCCAATTGGAAAGCACGACCGTTTGGTGCTGAGAGCGTAAACTTTATACAATGAATACTGTCCGCTGTGTAATTCATGGGTCATGCAGTAGTCTTTTCTCTTCCTTATAAAATATCATGAAAATTAAATAAGACTCTTCATTCTGTATGTGTTATGGAATTACAAGCTGGTGGAGGTGATATAATGCTGTGTGAAAGGAATTATGGGCAAGGCTTACATCTGTTGATTCCCTTTGTATAACATTCCAATCATAACCTTCCCTTTCTATCCTCAAGATCAAGAACCCTTTCGAACAATATTGAAATAATTCACAGCGTCTACACTGTAAGAAATAGGTCCGGAGCGCTTGCAATAACTCCAGACAACTTTTATTCGCTACTAAATTCATTGTATTCTAATCTAAATGAGTCTTTCAGATAATTTTCAAAATGTGCATTCCAGTCTTTTTGAGATGTCACTGAGCTTGTTGCAGACTGTATCCTTACTACAATTAAACTAGACATTTTATGGCATCTTCTGAAGTTTGAGTTTGAGAAAAAAAAATCCGGCTCGATCCAGTTTTAGAGAAGAATCCCAGTAAAATGGCCAGGAAGCATACTTATGGTTTCCACTAATAGAATTTGAAGTGATTCTATTAGTTCCCAAAAAGAGTTCTCCATTTTAGAAACTAAAATGACGTAAAGTTACAGTTTGTACTGTAGTGGCGGTAGTAAAACGTGCGCATGCATGTACTTTGTAGTCTACAATGCAGCATGACATGTCAGCTTGAAATAGTATGTGTGTATATTTCTTATAGCAAAGCCACATCGGGCTATCTGCTGACCCCACCGAGGGGAATCGAATCCTTGATTTTAGCGTTGTAAATCCGTAAACATACCGCTGTACTAGCGGGGGGCGAACTTGGAATAAGATATTAAATTATTTGTTACTGTTATTGGTTTTATTTACTCTTGAAACAGAACATTTTCGGGAATGCAATGTAAGTACCTCAAGCTAAAACGTTTATAACGACTGGAACTTGTATCTACAGTCATGTGAAAAAGTTAGGACACCCTATGAAAGCCTGTGTATTTTTGTAACATTTTTGAATATATAGATATTTAATCTCAATTTTAACAATACTGAGAGATTATAAAAATATAACTAAACAATTAAAATTGAAGAAAAGACTTTTCAAGATCTTCTGTAAATGTAATTCTACAAAAATGCATATTCTAACTGAGAAAAAAGTTAGGACACCCCACATTTATTCCTACTTAAAATGGCTCAACTCACACATAGGTGTATCACACCAGGTGCACCTAATTAGAAGATCGTTACTCAGCATTTCGAATGAGGCTTGCTCTATTTAAACCTCAGACATTTAGTTTGGTGTGCTCCTGACTGTTGAAGTGGGAGTGAGCACCATGGTGAGAGCAAAAGAGCTATCTAAGGCTTTCAGAAAGAAAATTGTAGCAGCTTATGAGTCTGGTAAGGGATTTATAAAGATCTCAAAAAAATTTTAAATCAGCCATTCCACTGTCCGGAAAATAGTCAACGAGTGGAGGGCTTTCAAAACAGCTGCCAACATGCCCAGGTCTGGTCGTCCAAGCAAGTTCACCCCGAGAGCAGACCGCAAGATGCTAAAAGAGGTCTCCAAACACCCTAACATGTCATCACGGGACCTACGGCATGCTCTGGCTACTGTTGATGTGAAAGTGCATGCCTCTACAATCAGAAGGCCCGGCATGGCTAAGCGTGTTAAGGCATGCGACTCGTAATCTAAGGGTCGCGGATTCGCATCCCCGTCGCGCCAAACATGCTCGCCCTTTCAGCCGTGGGGGCATTATAATGTGACGGTAAATTCCACTATTCGTTGGTAAAAAAGTAGCCCAAGAGTTGGCGGTGGGTGGTGATGACTAGCTGCCTTCCCTCTAGTCTTACACTGCTAAATTAGGGACGGCTAGCGCAGATAGCCCTCGTGTAGCTTTGCGCGAAATTCAAAACACAAAACACACCACAATCAGAAAGAGACTGCACAAGTTTAACTTGCATGGGAGGTGTGCAAGAAGGAAACCTTTGCTCTCTAAGAGAAACATCAAGGCAAGACTAAAGTTTACCAGAAAGAATGTAGACAAAGACCAGGACGTTTGGAATAATGTTCTTTGGACAGATGAGTCCAAAACTAATTATTTGGACACCAGAACAGAGGGCATGTTTGGCGTAAACCAGGTACAGCACTCCAGGAAAAAAACCTCATACCAACTGTGAAGCATGGAGGTTGAAGTGTCATGGTTTGGGGCTGCTTTGCTGCAGCAGGACCTAGACAGCTCACAATCATAGAGTCTACCATGAATTCTACTGTGTATCAGAGGGTGCCTGAGGATTATGTGAGACCATCTGTACGAAAATTAGAGTTGAAGTGGAATTGGACCCTGCAACACAAAAATGACCCAAAACATACCAGTAAATCCACCAAGGACTGGCTGAAAACTAAAAAATGGAGACTCCTGAAATGGCCGAGTCAAAGCCCAGATCTAAATCCCATTGAGGTGCTGTAGGGTGACTTGAAACGGACTGTACATGCAACAAACCCCTCAAACATCTCACAGTTGAAAGAATTCTGCATTGAGGAGTGGGGCAAACTTTCTTCATACCGATGTCAGAGACTGGTAGATGGCTACAAGAAGCGTCTCACTGTAGTTATTTCAGCCAAAGGGGGTAACACTAGCTATTAGGGGGTAAGGTGTCCTAACCTTTTCCTCAGTTAGAATATGCATTTTTGTAGAATTACATTTACAGAAGATCGTGAAAAGTCTTTTCTCCAGTTTTAATTGTTTAGTTATATTCCTATAATATTTCAGTATTGTTGAAATTGAGATTAAATATCTATATATCCAAAAATGTTATACAAATACACAGGCTTTCATAGGATGTCCTAACTTTTTCACATGACTGTTTGCTCTCGTTACTTATCATTCATCCTATAACGTTAGTTACTAGATTATCCGTTAGGTGCTCATGTAAAGAAACCACGATCTGTAGGTGATTTGATATTTTTAGAATTATGTTCTAGTGGCTTTTTAATGAGGCGTGCTTTATTCAAGTTTCGAACACTTTTAATGTTTAATCTCCTCATCATACTTTTCAGATCTTAGGTTTTTTATTTAGATAAGGAGTTTGAGTTAAACACTGAAACTCAAGTGTTCATGATAAAAAGACATAATAATCAAAGTCAAACAAAATCCAAAATGTTGGCATACAACGTATTATATCTATTACTTTATTTGATGGACTCTCTAATTCCAAACTGATGTAGCTCATATATTTAGTATTTTCGTTGAAACGTTACTATTGAATTCACCTTCCACACACACAGTTGACAATAGCGACATCGATAAAAGGTCAAAGGTCCTTTAAAGTTATGTTCTCTTTCTGTATTCCAGTCACAAATTAATTTTCTCTAAATCCCGTACTGTCGTGTTTTGTTTCGTCAGCAACGTGTATTATAGCCTTTCTCTTATATACTATACGAAGGAGCACAGTCATAATATAGAACATGGACATAATTAGCTATGAGGACACCGAGGTCGTGTCCTCTCTTACGTTTTTGGCCTCCTTCCGTCACTCTCACATGCACGCGCAAATATATACATGTAATTGTAAATTATAGATTAAAACCTGAGTTTAACCTAATAACATTTGGTAACTGTTCTCACGCAGAGGTAAATAAATAGCAAACAGTTGTTGATGGAATATGCAAGATGTCCAACCGGTTGCAAAATGCGCGAACCAGAGAGAGAAGACAATAAAGGTTATAGGAGTGTTGAGTATTTATATATGAAGTTGTCATGTTAACTAGCTACAATGCAATTGGGGCAAGAAACCCTTCAATTACACTAGGTACTTTAAAGTATAACACATAAACAAATGTTCATGTGTTTGAATTATGCAAAAAATTCCCAAAGTTGTTTTTACATTTACTTTATTGCACTGAATGAATAATATCAACTACTGAGTTTGTGCTTTCGTTGAATTTAGGTAATTTGAAAGAACAGTAATACTCCGTATTATTTTAGTTGGTGTTAGGTCATCAGTACAGAGATCTATCAGTACAGAAACGAAATTTTTGAAAAAAGTCTACTCTCTAAAATTGATATCCATAGCAAAGTGGAATGATATTGGTAAACTTCCACAGATGCAGGATACTTTCAAAGAAGTGTTATTATACACCATGAACCACTCTTAGATTGGTTCTAATTTATATTTTATTATTTTGCTGAAATAAAAGTCCTTGGAATTGTAGAAACGTTTATCGAAAGAAGAATGTTTTGAACTGGCTCAGCTAATCTAATGTAACTTTGGATTCTTTAAAACAGTAGAACTCAGATGCATTTATAAGCAATAAACAAGGGTTTTGTGTTGGTGGGTCATGTGCAGTTTGTCTGTTGAAAGTAAAATATTTCATTACCAAAAACGTTATTTATCTACTCTTCTAATGTGCTTCATCAGGTGAGAACGAACTGTTGTATTTCGAATTACTAATAGTCCTCCTCATAACGAATACCATTTTTTGTTGTTTAACATGCAAGTATTTCAAGAGACAGCCCTCGTGATGAAGCTTTTAATTAATTATCACAATAAGTCTTTGTGTATTTATAAACATAAGCAGTTCAGTACACATAAGTTTTAATTTTACAGATATATCGCAGCTTCTTATGAGGCTATGTTCTATATATAATAATTCTTGCTCACGTGCTGCTTAACGGGGATTTATCTTATATTGGAGAAGTTTTATCGTATTTTATCTTAATGCTGATAATTTTCCTAAATCACTGTTGATTGATTATCGATTATCGACATCTGGGCTAATTTGTTTAAACTCTTTGTGTTCCACATGTATATATTAATTTCTTACTTTAAATAACTTACCTTTGCGTTACTTTATTTAAAGGAAAGAATTATTGTTACTTGAATTTTGTCATGTCTAGAAACATGACTTATTTCAGGCTTTTGATAATTAACTTGGATTAGTCTTGAGTTTATGGGACAAACGTAATACTGGTTTTTACATTCACAGCCCTCTTCCTCTCCTGGCAAAATAAACTCACGTAAACGTACACATACACGATAACCAAAGTCATAAGTGAAGCGACATCTTAGTTACGTCCGTTTCCAAGTCTTTTCACAACGATCGTGAGTGTCGCCCCTAGAGAAATCCAGTATATTTTACAATATATAATACGTGATGTAATAGCCCAATTTCGAAACTGCTTACTACGTACCGCATTTTGATGTTACTAGAATGACTGCATGCCGATTTAGCTCAGTTTTATCTGAAGGGCAACCTGTATTCCAAGGTTATAAGCGATCTGACAAGTAGAATTTGAACTATTAACTAAACGAGCAACATAAAAAAAAGGAAAATTTCCTTCATATCAAAGTTTGGTGTGTTTTTGTAACATTGACATGGCCTAACTTTTCCATACGCTTGTCTTTGATTGTCAACTTCTTCCTTTCATTTTCTTATTTAGATTTGCATTTGATTCGTTTATAACAATTATTTTATGGTTTCGTAGAGAGTGAGTTGATTGTATCGCACATATACCTTTAGTAGAGACTGCTGTCATTCGGCATTTTTAATATTAAAGTGGAAGGCTATCGTTGATTGGCTCTTGTCAGTTTACGTAGTAAGGACGGGTGAGAACCAATTACTGCTTTGTAATCAGTGAAAAAACTCTTAACAGAGCCAGTCTATTAGTATAGCCATCGTTTTAATTTGAGTGAAAATGGAGTGATGACTATGAAATGTTATTGGTGTACGTGACTGCAACACCTGAAAATAGCCTAGTTAAACAGATTAGATTATCACTAAAGAGTATACCTAACGTCGTGTATTACTACCGTCAAAGGAAGGTGTTCCAGGTGCATAGTTTCAATTACTCCTACTTCTTACGTATGAAAGTAATAACGTACCTTCGATCTTCAATGTAAGTTGATGTATTTTCTGCTTGAACGTTATACACACATAATAGTTTTCAAAATAACAAATTATGACAATCAGATACTGACCACAATAATGGATAAATAAACAGGTCAACTGATTCCAGGCTCCCATTCTAATCACTGGCCGAAGTGACCGATAGAAACCAGACAGGATGACAGTTGGTAACTCTAGTACTGAAGAGATAATCCCACGCTTTCTAACAGCAGAAGAATGTATCTCGGCATTTAAACACAAACACCCAAAAGATGGTAGGTTTGTTAGTCAGTTATGTTGTATATAATAGAAATAATAGTAAGAAACGTATCTATCTATCTGTTAGTCCGTATAGTTATCTATAGCTATATGTTTGTTATAAAATGTATTCAACCATCGCATTTGAATGAGTGTGTGTATGTGTGTTTTCTTATAGCAAAGCCACATCGGGCTATCTGCTGAGCCCACCGAGGGGAATCGAACTCCTGATTTTAGCGTTGTAAATCCGTAAACAATCCGCTGTACTAGCGGGGGGGCGGCGCACTTGTATGATCGACAGTTTCTAAGTTGATATACAAAATATATATTTTTGATTGCTTCTTGAAATTAAAATTTAATAAAGTCTGACAGCGTGAAAACAAGTACAATACGCAACTTTTATTAATACATCTTTTACAAATCTCTCATGGCACATTTTCTATAGACAATAAACACAACCAAGTAAACCCTTTTTTAATCTCATTAACTCTTACGTAGATGTAAAATACCGCACCCTTTTTTAACCTTATTAACTCTTATGTAATTATTAAACACCTCAGGCGTCATTCAAAGACGGTGAACACTGTGAAAATGTATGTCTAAAAAAAATCACAAATTATACAGTTACCTAAACATCCACTATTAAACCACTTTGATTCATATAAAAAACCTTTACTGATTTAAAAACTAAATTTGAATAATTGACCAATAGGATTTGCGAAACTCGAAGCCAGTAAACTTAGAGTAGAACGCAAAGTGTTGCACATAGATTCGTAGTAATCAGAACCATAGTTCTCTAACGGATCCGAATGAAATAATTTGCAGTCCCACTGAGGGATAGAACTGAAATATTGAAGAAACATGCCATTTATCTTTATTTTTTAATGGGCATGCTACACATGCATATGAATACAGATCCGAAATATGAACTTCCAATTCAAATTTCGTTTTGTTTTATTGTTATCAGTTTTTCTTTTAAAGTGTTTCTTAGGTTTAGCTCCATTAGAACACTGGCGAATTCTTTTCCTGGCTAAGCCGTTTTCTGTTAATTCGTTTTTATTTCCTAACATGCTTCTTCCGTTTTGTTTCATATTTTCCTCTCTTTTTATCTTTCAGTCGAAGTTAGTTTGATGTTTCAGTTTTACTCAAATTAATTAAATATTTTTCTGCGTTTTCTACCGTACGACTATCAGTTGAACAAAGTTCACTAACACTTTAAGCCTTAAACTTTATTTTTAGTTTTAAACCAGCAATTCTACAATGGCCATATTAGTGAATCACAAACCACTTTTTTAAAGCGTGTACATATGTCTTCCATATAGATAGACAGATATGTAAATGGATACACAAGATCTTCAAAACGACCCTCACAGGGTCACATGATGAGATACAACATACAACACAAAATATAAATCTCAAACTGCAAAACTGACATTGTCTCACATAAAAGCGAAAACTGTGCTTGAATAAGAATTAAAAACTAAAATACTATTTAGGAAGTGGTTCTGATTTTTCCTATATTATTGAAAAACATCGATTTTACAGCTAAATATTAGATAATTGAAGAGTTTTAAAGTTTAGAGAGTGTATTTAAAAAATTCGGGCAAGACTACACAACTGATAGCTAGAAGGAAGACAACTACCCAGTTAACTTACACCCATTGTTAACTCTTGGATTACTTTAACCAAAGGCGGTGATTTGACTGCCACTCTTACAACTCACTCAAGATCCACAGTGCAGGACAAGTTTTTACAATGCCAGAATTCGAACCATGGGCCCTTAGATTCACTGTTAAGGATGCCAACCACTAGATGATATGTGGATTATGAGCGAAGAAAAAGTGTTATTTACGTGTTCTTTTGTTTTTTTATATAGAGTTTATTTGTAGCTGAGTTCAAAGCTACACCATGGGCTGTCTGTGTTTTGCCCACCACGGGTATTGAAACTTGAATCCTAGAGTTTTAAGTCCGTAAACGTACCGCTGTGCCACTAAGAGACTTTGATATCGAAATTAATCTATGTTTCTATTTATTTCAAACAATCGACACATATATTTAGCTCGTCTCGTCCCAACGAGCAGTATTTAATAAACTTTCACAGCATTTCGGCTGCGAAACAGTGACGTGAACAAAAGTTGCTGCTCTGGCTACGATTACCTTGCATTATATCATGACTATCATACTTCCAGTGACTTGAAACATGTTTCTGTTCCAAGGTCCGATATGCAACCTCTAGTTTCTTTGCTGACTAATCCAGGTTTGATATATTTTACTTTGATTGAGGACGGTAGGTACAAGAGGCGATGCAATTCTTTCCCTGCTTTTAATGTGGCACATAACATTTACAAATGAAATTTAACAGCTGTAAGAAAGTATCGTTCGTGCACACCATAAAAATAAAAACACAAAGGGACAACTTCTCATCATTCTCTCCTCCCAACCCTAAGAGTAAGGGTAATGTTAGCAAGATTTTGAACACACCGTTGTCATAATTTTGTGCTCGGCTTTTCGTAACATTTGCTAAGAAAATAACATGAAAAATGGACTGTAAAGTGAAAATTGCAGTTGAAATGTATATATTCTTAATATGCTTCTTTTGAATGCAAATTAGCACCCAACCAAATACTCAACAATAAAATTCAGATATGTGTTATGTATAAACTTTTATAGTAAATCAAATTTTACATTAAATTTTGTTTGTTTGTTTGTTTGTTTGAAGTTAAGCTACAAAGCAACACAAATATCCCATTGTTGCTGTGCCACTAGGGGGCTACGTTAAGTTGAAGATAGCATAAGACAATGCAAAATAATCATTTGGTACGTTTGTTTGTAACTCAACTCTACGAAATGGGATACACATGCTGTGCCCACCGCAGATTTGAACTTTTAATTTTAATATTACAAACCCGTAAGCTTACCGCTGAGCTACCCGTAGATAACGATAAAAAACAAAGAAAGATATGAACTGGTATAAAGCAACGAATTTATAAGTTTAGAGTGGTTATAAGTGGTTACTCTGAAATATTTAAGTAAACGAACTTAAAGATGAATAGATCTTTTTTTTTTTATCAACTAGACGCTGTACACACAACAGATAATTTGTTTTACTGTATTGTATTTGGGTGTCATTTGGTTTATCTTTTAAGCCAGTTGCATAAAGTTAGTGCAATACTTTTATTAGTTTAAAAAAAACATAGTAACAAAATAATTTGTTTTCTCTGTATATATAAAACCAAAACATCAGTAAGACTCACCTGTAGATACAAATAAGAAAACATCGAAATATCAGAATTTTTCCTTATTTTATTCATTTATCCTACCGGTTTCTTGGCTTCATAGATCATTGTCTAGGAAACAGTTTTACTGAGAACCTATAACAAAAAGCATACAAATACCGCTTTTCAATTAAACATGAATAACCTATTTTAAATACACAGTTTTGATTACAGTAAAAACATAAAAACAGTTACACTCACACAAAAAGTAAATAAAATTATGAAATTATAGGATCAATAAATTGCATTTTTATTATAATAAGAAGAAAAATTATAATTAGAATAAGATCTTAACTGAGAAAGCAAAGTATATTAATTAATTCTATTTATTTTTGAACACTTTTAATGTATCTAATTTATACATGGGCTGTATTATATATTTGTTTATTTGGAAAGTATATATTTCTAATTCAGGTTCCTTATGTTTTTTGTTATGATATTTCAATGTTTTCATATATATATATATATTAGATGGCCAAAAGTATGTGGACATCCGACCATCAAACCCATATCTACTTGTTGAACATCTCATTCCAAACTCATGGGCAATAATACAGAGTTGGTCGTTCCTTTGCTGCTATAACAGCCTCCAGTCTTCTGGGAAGGCTTTTAACTAGATTTTTGAACATGGATGCGGGGATTCGCTCCTATTCATCCATAAGAGCATTTGTGAGGTCGGGCACTGATGCCGGGAGAGAAGACCTGGCTTGCAATCGGCGTTGCAGTTCATCCCAAAGGTGTTCGATGGGGTTGAGGTCAGGGCTCTGTGCAGACCAGTCACGTTCTTCTACACTAGCCTCAGCATACCATGTCTTTACGGACCTCACTTTGTGCACGGGGGTTGTGTCATGCTGAAAAAAAAAGGGGTCTTTCCCAAACAGTTGCCACAAAGTTGAAAGCACACAATTCTCTAGAATGTCATTGTATACTGTAATATTAAGATTTCCATTCACTGTAACTAAAGAGCTTCGCCCAAACCATTACAAACAGCTTCAGACCATTATTCCTCCTCCACAAAACTATACAATTGGCACTTTGCAAATAGGCAAGTTGCGTTCTCCTGGCATCCACCAAACCCAGATTCATCCGTCAGATTGCCAGATAGTGAAGCGTGATTCATCACTCCAGAGAATACGTTTCCATTGCTCCAGAACCCAATGGTAGTGTGCTTTACACCACTCCAGTCGACACTTGACATTGCGCATGATGACCTTGGGCTTTTATGCTGCTGCTCGGCCACGAAAACCTATTTTATGAACCTCGCGACGAACAGTTCTTGTGCTGACATTGCTTTCAGAGGCAGTTTGGAACTCGGTACTTGGTGTTGCAACTGTGGGCAGACGATTTTTACGCGCATATGTATTGTATGGACTACTGCTACGTGGCTGAGCTGTTGTTGACCTAGACGTTCCACTTCACAATAGCAGCACCTACAGTTGACCGGAGCAGCTCTAACAGGGCAGAAATTTGACGAACTGACTTGTTGGAAAGGTAGCATCCTATGACAGTGCACGCAGAAAGTCACTGAGCTCTTCAGCACGACCCATTCCACCGCCAATGTAGAGATTTCATAGCTGTACGCTTGATTTTATACACCTGTTAGCAATGGATATGGATGTAATAGCCGAACCCTCTAATTAGAAATGGTGTCCATATACTTTTGGCCATATAGTATGTACATATATATACATATACAAGCTGATGTTTCTCATTAGTGCATAGGAATGACATGGGAATGACACTAGATTCGAGCGCCGAATTTTATATTGCACTCCTTGTGATAATCAACTTAGTGGTTCGCCAGTTACAAGCCGTTTACATACAGACTTTTGTCAAATGATTGTTTAGATAAATGGCTGTTCTCTTGAATTAGTATAATTTGAAACACACAAGTTTGATATTTTACTATTTTCTGGTAACTTCCTCGAATTAAAACTTTCTGACAAATTATTTCGTTAGTTCTTTCGTTTTGGAAATTTATATTGTACGTACGACAATAGGAAAAACGTATCGTAACCTTATCGTTGGTCAAGATTTGTGTAACTTATATGGAAAATTTTACAATAACCATGATATTAAAAGCTATGTGGCCCGGCATGGCTAGGTGGTTAAGGCACTCGAATCGTAACCTGAGGGTTACTGGTTCGAATCCCTGTCACATCAAACATACTTGCCCTTTCAGGCGTTGGGGGCGTTAGTATGTGACGGTCAATTCTACTATTCGTTAGTAAAAGAGTAGACCAACAGATGGCGGTGGATGGTGATAACTAATTGTCTTTCCTCTAGTCTTACACTACTAAATTAAGGACGGGTAGCGCAGATAGCTCTCGTGTAACTTTGTGCAAAATTCAAAAACATACAAATTAAAGACTATGTACTGGTGATACCATTTTATTTTTATTCATTCTTAACTGACTGTAAGATAGGGTTGATTCTGTTTCAGTATTTACTGGTTCATTGTCAGTTCAAAGCAAAAAAAAATATTCGTAGATTTCATCTTCACATAACTTTTATAGCAATTTGAAAAATTGAAATTACTTGGATGAAAGTTAAAACAAAAACTCTTAACAAAACTAATTAATCAATATATCTAATAATTTTGTAAAACACTAAATTTTTCAAGGAAAACAATATTAACGAAGTATTATGTTTTAACTTTCTTAATATATCTATACATTAAATTGCAAAAAGGAAAAATCGTAAAATCGAAAATAAAGTGATGTGATTTCCAAACATTTAAAGAGAAGCTTTCGATACGGATCTGAGAAATATAACTGATAGTTAAGACTAATTCAGTTTTAGCATTTTTTTATAAAATCCATTTTAATTTTACTCAAAATACACAGTTGTTATTTACACCCTACTTCAGACACTACACCCATCTTTAGACAATCATATAACAGACAAACATCTGTATTCTAGGAAAAGAAGAGCGCCATTTTGTCGTGCAAGTTTAATTATCTTGAATTTATTTGAAAGAGTAAACACCTACTAGGCTTTTACTTACTAAGCACTATCATATGTGGGCCATCTTATCAGTCTCTGGTCTGGTGCTTGAACCGTGTGTTTAAAAATAATGTCGCTAATCTTAAACTATCCTACTTACCTAACCGTATTAATTTTGATAACGACAAATTATAACATCGTTGATACAGTATTCCAAACAAACTACCGTCAAGTGTAGTTTACTCCCTTTAACGAACCTGTATACGTTGTCAGCAGGATATTAGCTCAAACTGGTATATCAACTGAGACGAATCTATGTAAATAGAACGTGAAATTTGAGATCATTTAACGAATTTGGGAAATTTTTAACGATATAATTAAACATGGTGTCTTTTTTCCAGACATATATCTATAATTTGCAAATCTGTACCGACACACAAACACACACAAAACGCAACCTTACTGATACTTCTATATTACCTATACGAGATTTTTCTTTCGGAATTACTTTCCGGCCAACAAACGTACTGTTGATGTTTGCTCAAAGAATATGTATTGGTCAATAAAAGTGTAAAATAGAATTCATTAATATCAAGTTCCAAATTGGCATCTGTTATGTCAACATGTTCGATAGCCATGGAACATATATTTATTTGAAACCTCAAAGAAAATAGCAATCATAATCCGAGAGCCCTCAATTATTCAAAACAAAGAACAAAACATTCTTCGCCTTGTACTGTGGCTGTCAAAAGGCTCCAGTAATAAAACGTTTGTTACAAGTTGTCTCAAGTTTGATTGGTGTATTTTGTCTTGAATTTATCTCAAATTGCTAACGACCAAATGATATCTTTGGGATTGATTTCAGAACAATGATAAACTGTATATTCTTAACAGAAACCGGTATAATAAAGGATACTTTAAAAGACTAAAGTCCTGTAACATCAATGCCCAACAACTATTACAAGTACCTGTAAGTCTAACTCCTGTAAAATAACAATGTATGTAAATAATATTAAATAACTAATCAGCAGCAGCTTGGTTACTTGCTCTCTGGGTTATTAATCTATTGTAACGTTGTTTTTTAAATAATATTAACTAATTAATCGCAGTTATATTTGTTGTTTCGGTATGGTTTGCAAACATTATTAAGTAATAGGTGTTTCAAAAGTAATGTCTGTTCTAAAGTACTGTCTTGTTTGTTTTGTTTTAGAATTTCACACAAAGCTACTCGAGGGCTATCTACGCTAGCCGTCCCTAAGTTAGCAGTGTAAGACTAGAGGGAAGGCAACTAATCATCACCACCCACCGCCAACGAATAGTGGGATTAACCGTTACATTATAACGCCCCCACGGTTGAAAGGTCAAGCTTGTTTGGCGCGATGGGGATGCGAACCCGCGACCCTCAGATTACGAGTCGCACACCTTAATGCGCTTGGCCATGCCGGGCCTACGGTATTCAGGAAACCTATAAATATGACGTGAAATTCAGTAAGTAGATCAACGTGACCGAATAGAAGACAAAGTGTGCAGTTTAGTGGTGTGTCATGTAGATATCATGGTCACACCATGACACTAATTGGTACAAGAGATATTGTCCAATATTCAAACAGTCCCTTAAATGTATACAGTGACCTCCGGATGGTCAACTAGGTTAGCAATACTCTACCGTCTACTGTTCATATTGACTTTCTCTCTGCGGACACAAGCATAACTTTAAATAGGGATATATTTTCTGACATCACATGGATTCGAGCCTGCACCCTTAAACTGAAATAAATGTACTCAAGTTTAAAATATCAGTTATCTGTAACAGTTTGGCAATATAACAAAACTTCTGCGAGTAACAAACACTGTTAAGCTACAGGTGTCGCTAGTATAGAATCTTTGTGTGGAGAAGAAGTAAATAATATTTTTCTCATTACAAAACCATAAGTTTGGGAATTTGGCACGTGTTAATGTGGTAACCATGATTAAATTAATATTCCTTGGCATGTTGTCATTAGAAAAGTGGATTCTGTTCTGAAAGTTTAAAAGTGGAGTTAATTTAACATTCATTACGTTGAAAAGTAAAGGTTTTATACGCTTTAAAATAAAGATACTTCATTGTTTGCTTTATATAAATGATAGATTGCACTGAACAGCAATTATTAAGAAGTATAATTAAATTGTTTGTAAGTGAACGATTGGATTTAAGCCAATTTTAATACTGGGACTATTCACCATGCTAACTTATTCTTTACTGCGAACTTTCAATCCCTCTCGAAAATAAAACAGCCCCCGAAAGACAAAATTCAAGAAGACTATTTTCATCTTCTCAGAGTTTGATTACGGGATAATATTCTTTTACAGTAGGTGTCTGTGACTTTTTGGCAATAAATTCGAACAATAAACGAACAGCACAAAATCCACTTATTCTAAAATAATGTATTTAAAACAAGTTAAACATATGTACAAAAATTCTTCACACTACAACCTATAGGAAATCAAAGTTGTGTCTAACACTCTAAATAATTCTCTTTTCTTTTCAAAAGTTAACACAAATTATTTCACCTACTTTAGAACCAAATTCAGAAGTCAGATTATTTTTCCTATCTCTATTGTTACGATACAGCTGTGAAACACACTACGGAAGTCACCTGTTAAGACTAATCACTCACACGCCAACTAAATTCAAGTTTCCTTTCACTAACTAACTTTTTTCTGACTAAACATCATTTGATTTTGCCTTTTTTTAAAAATACACTGTTGAAAGGGTATTAATAAATATTTCGACTAAGTCTTATATTATATCTTTCTCACCCAACAGTAGCAACAATATTACTCACAACGAGAAAACTTAGATGCTTCAAGTAAGATGACATTAACAATATTACTAATGCCTAGTACAACAATTAAACTGTGTACACTACGTACGACTAGCACTGAGTTACATAACGAAATTTGTCATAACTATCGCCTTTAAATTTATTACTTTTAACACTTGTTATTAAAACTAATTAGTAATTAAATATTATATCATTAAATGATCTAAACACATCTACACACATAACAGTAATCCATCTGATTTGTCGTGATTTGCTTTGAACTTACTTTTAAACTTACAGCAACCGAAAACGAATTGTAAGAAAGTGGATAAGAATGAAATAAAATTCGAGCATTATGGTATTTCTATACCTCTATTGTATAAACGTTAAATGCACCAAAGTAAAATCATAACCTTACAGTTTATACTGTGATTGGCTGTCATCCAAGCAATCAGATAATGTCACACAACTATAATACATACACTGCTAGTCAAAACCTTAAGGCCAATGAACATAAAAAAAATGTGCATTTTGCGTTGTTAGACTCAACCACTTATTTGGATAGAGCTTCGAAAGATGAAAATAAGAAAAGGGAAAATAAAAATAAAAACCTTTTTAGCATTAAATAGGGAAAATGTGAACACTATGAAATTAGCCTAAATACCAGCTGGTTAAAAGTTTAAGACCATACCAAAAAAAAGAAGTCCTAAACAGGGTAGAAAATGCCAAACAAGAGGTCTCAGTAGTGAATTGCATGACCGTCATTGCAAATAACTTCAAACATTCGCTTAGACATGGTCGATATAAGCGTTTGCAGAGAGCTGGTTGGAATGTTATTCCAAGTGGTAAAGATGGCTTCACGAAGATCATTCACTGTTTGGAATTGACGTCCGTTTCTATAGACTTCTCTTGCCATCTACCTCAAACATTTACAATGGGGTTCAATTCGGGCAAACACGCTGGATGGTCCAAAAGAATCACGTTATTCGCTATGAAAAAGTCCTTTGTCCTGCAGGTATTCTGGATTGCAGCGTTCTCCTGCTGAAAGATCCAATCATTTCCACATGAGCGAGGGCCTTCAGTCAATAAGGATGCTCTCTCCAACATGCCAATGTAGCCAGCCGCTGTTTGACACCCCTGTATAACCTGAAGCTCCATTGTTCCATGGAAGGAGAAAGCACTCCAGATCATGATGGAACCTCCTCCACTGTGTCGTGTAGAAAATGTCTCCGGTGGGATATCCTTATCGTGCCAGTAACGTTGGAAGCCATCTGGACCATTCAGGTTAAATTTTTTCTCGTCAGAGAACAAAACCTTCTTCCACTTTTCTACGTTCCATGTTTGGTGTTTCTCAGCAGAGTTTAACCGAGCTGTTTCGTGGCCTTTGAAGACGTTTACGGTTTTTAAAGCCTTTCTCTCGTAGATGCCGTCTTATTGTTCTTGAGCTGCATTCTGCGTCCGTAAGGGCCTTAAGCTGGTTCAACGATCGGCTGGTTTCTTGCCAGATAACCCGTCGAATCCTCTTGCACAACGCCGGCGAAATTTTCTTGGGTCCTTTAAGAAATTTGCAACAGCAGTTTTACTACACCCAATCTCACCAGCGATGGCACGTTGAGAGAGACCTTGCTTTTGCAGCTCGACAATTTTGACACGTTCAAACTCTGTCAACTTTTTAGCCTTTACTATGTTTTTACCCAATGTAACACAGAAGATGTCAGTGGAGATGTTGACAACGCTAATGCTTGAACAGAAATGACTAAATTTCATTACGTGTTTACCGATTAAAGCTTCGTTCCAGTATGGTCTTTTTCTACACGACACAGTGGAGGAGGTTCCATCATGATCTGTGGTGCTTTTTCCTTGGCTAGCAGTGTATATACGTATAGGCAGTTATATTATTATATTATTAAAAGCAGTCATGTGGTGAATAAATACATGGACCAAAGAAAGAAAAAAAATTCTACATGGCAGACACGTATAAATAAAATTTTGAGTTGATGAAAGCTGTTCCATGAAATAGACTCAAGCTAAATGTATTGTTTCAGTAGAACTGTGTGAAAAATGAAGAAGGTTCGTGAGCTAATATTATTAATGACAGAAGAACCTAACGTAAAAAAAGCCCAAATGCTTTTAAAATAACGCTAAATAACTCGTGGCATGCTTCTTAGATAATACATTGCAATACAGTAGCGATCTTGTCAATGGCCTAGCTTTAAGTAAAGTCACCTACAAAATAAAAAGACACACGTCATCATGGTGTGGCCTTAATAGACATATTGCTGCTCGGAACACACTTCAAAACACTTTTCAGAGATAAAACATAAACAAAAGGATGAAATAGACATCAGGATTTTAACAACTGGGTAGTAAAAACTTGGGAAGAGTGTACTTTACACGCAAAAACTAATTTAAATTGTTTGGCCTTCCGTGGCCTTCACGAAATCCTCTGATATAGATATTATTCACAATGCATTTGTTTAAATGAAAATGGAGAAGGTGAAACGGTAGTCAAACAACTTAATTGGATTGTGAAGAATTTTATAATAATAATAAAACCTTTGGAACAATACTTCACAATCGTGTGTTGTAAATAAATATATAGCAGGACAAAATTGGTCTGTTCTGAAGCATTGTAAAACTAACTCGTATGTTCTCCAATGAGACAGCGGTGTGCTACGGTTTTATACTGCTAGAAACCGAGTTCCGACTTACGTGTTGAGCAGAGTGCAGATAGATTTTTGCGTAGTTTTGTATTTCATAACAAACAACAACTTATTTGCGTTTCTTTCGTATTTTACCTAATAATGTTTTATACTGATAAAAACGTCAACCACGAATTATTTGTGACTCTTGTATCACCTGCTTTCCATAATATTTATAATACTACAACTCTTCTTAATACTCCTAATTATTTAGAACCATGTTTCATATTTTGTAAAATCTCACTATGTTCACTTTTGTCAATAATTTTAAGTTAGCTAAATATATTTGTGTTACTTGTTTTTACCCTAAAAAGGCCAAAAGCCGCCTGGAGAGGTCACCTGTTTTACAACTCGTAGTGTGTAGTTTGTCATTCAGTCAGTAGACACTAATATATAGTCACATAAGAAAAACGTTGCAATTTGTACTATCGTGACATCAGCAAAACGTGCGCATCCTATGAATCACAAGAATAATCAGACATTTTGTATGCTACAACATATTCAAAATTTACAAAATTGAGTACAATACAGTATTTAATTTTTTTCTACTTTTGCACATAATGTAATTATGCTAATCTCAGCCAAAGAAGAAACATTTTTTAAATTTTAATTAAGCGACTCAGTTTTTATAGTTTTCACTTTTTTATTTCAATATTCAGCATCAAAACTCTCTATATCACTATAATTAGCTGGGTTATATACATATCAGTCCTTACTTGTGTTTATAAAATTATTTTTTTATTATAGTTGTTTGGTTCCTTTTTATTAAGTTTTTTTTTTTGCACTAGTAATACTAAAATGGGGTGCGTATATACCAGATTCAATTTTATTATTCATCAGAATTTGCACCAACCTACCCTCAAATTTAATTATATACAGTTACGACAGAAAGTGTTCGTGCCCCTGCGTCGTGAGTAGTTTTTTCCTCATAACTTAAAAAGTATCAAGATTAGGATAATGAAAGTATTGTATTTTTTAAATATTATACTAACACACATCTACATAATTTTTTATATAAATTGCACGACAAATAAACTGTTTATAAACAAATAACCAAACATAGGAGAGGCAGAAAGTGTTCGTGCGTCTACTTTAATGGTCAGTAGCTTTTCAGGTGAAGTACTTGGCGCAATCTCTCTTCATAGCCCTCCATGATCATTTTACAGTACTCGACTGGTACTTTCTTCCATTCTTCTTAACAGAAGGACTCCAACTTTTGCAAGTTTTTCGGATGACGCTGATGAACCCTGATCTTCAACTCATGCCAAACGTTTTCAATTAGGTTGAGATCGGGTGACTGCGATGGCCACTCCAAAACGCTTACATGGTTCCTCTGCAAACAGAATTGAACATATTTCGATGTGTGCTTAGGGTCATTGTTGTGCTGGAAGATCCAACGACGCCCAAGCCGCAAGTTCCGAGCATCATTCTTGATATAAGTGCCTAATATATCAACATACTCTTCTTTTTTCATGATTCCGTTGTCACGATGAAGGCTGCCTACACCAGAAGAACTGAAGGAACCCCATAGCATGATCGAGCCACCTCCGTGTTTAACTGTAGGGACAGTGTTCTTTGGAAGATTTCGTTCCCCTTTCTTACGGAGAATATAGCGAATAGCAATGTGGCCGAAAAGGTCGATTTTAGTCTCGTCTGACCAAAGAATACTCATCCAATAGGTAAAGGGTTTATCTACATGCTTTCTTGCATACCTCAATCGTGGTTCTAAATGAACAGGATTTAAATATGGAGTTCTGGGAGGACGGCATACTTTAAATCCAGAAGAGCGTAACATGTTCGTAACTGTAAAAATGCTTACTTCAACCCCAGTTTCCCTTACCAGTTTCTATATGTCATTACGTGTTAAACGAGGGTTCCTGCTAACTTCTCTGAGAACCTTCTTCTTGGTTCTTTCTGGA
This sequence comes from Tachypleus tridentatus, assembly GCF_004210375.1. Taxonomy (NCBI): domain Eukaryota; kingdom Metazoa; phylum Arthropoda; class Merostomata; order Xiphosura; family Limulidae; genus Tachypleus; species Tachypleus tridentatus. Next base: position 87,349,864 of record NC_134836.1, on the reverse strand, counting down.
ATTTTGGTGGGGCATCCGGAACGAGGGAGGTTAGCAGTTGATCCTGTGAGCTTAAACTTGGCAATTATGCTTTGAACAGTAGATTTTGGCACATTAAGGTGTGTAGCAATACCGGAAAGAGACACACGAGACTTGTATTTTACAATAATTCGTTTTTTTAAATCACTGGACAGTTGTTTCCTGTTCGCCATGATGACCAAGCAGATAATGACGGAGACGGTGCTAAGTTGCCGGAAGTACATTTTGTGCTGACTAAATTCCAATAATTATAAACCCAGTATCTAGTTCTGGAATGGTATAATGTAGTTTATTTGCCAAACTAAACAAAATTTTTCGGGAATAACAGTTTTCTCATACGTTCTGAACTGTACGAACACTTTATGCTCCTCCTATTTTTGGTTATTTGTTTATAAACAATTTATTTGTCGTTTAATTTATATAAAAATATATAGATGTGTGTTAGTATAATATTTATAATATATTTTACTTCTATTAGCCTAATCGTGATACTTTTTTTACGTTATGAGCAAAAAACCACTCGGGACGCAGGGGTACGAACACTTTCTGTCGTAACTGTACCCAGAGTAACACTGTTGTTGTATGAAACTAAGCACAAAGCTACACAAAGGACTATCTGTGCTGTACTCACCACGGCTATAAAAATGCAATTTATAGCATTGTAAGTCCGCAGACATGTATTTTTTATTTTATTCCATATTATAAATTTTACTATAGATGATGTCGCCCGGCATTGCCAGGTGGCTAAGGCACTCGACTAGTATTCTGAGGGTCGAGGTTTCAAATCATAGTTATACCAAACATGCTCACCCTTTCAGCCTTGGGGGCGTTATAATGTTTCGGTCAATCCCATTATTCGTTGGTAAAAGAGTAGCCCAAGAGTTAGCGGTGAGTGGTAATGACTAGCTGCCTACCCTCTAGTCTTACGCTGCTAAATTAAAGACATCTAGCGCAGATAGCTCTCGTGTAGCTTTGCGCGAAATTCAAACCAAACTATAGATGATTTCTTTACTGTTAGTATTAGGACATAGAAAAATAAGAGATGGAGTAAAAAGTTTTACCGAAAAAAATTTGGACATACATTTATGACATTCTAGAGGTTTCGCAAATGTAATCTGAAAACTAAGATTGAAAAAAAGTATTTTTATTATTAACATAAAACATTACTGTGCACTAAGAGTAGTCAGATTCTCAATCAGGCTGAATCAGTAAATTTATAAACAAATAAGACTTTTTAAAAAATATGAGTTACCAAATCCTATGAAGATACATTTAATACATTCGGAATTGTGATAATAAATTGTTACGTATTCACAAAAATAGGGTTGGTGCGGTGCACTGATATAGTTTGCATAGGTTAACAGAAAGATGACATAAATGGTTGTATAAGTGTTATTAATATTAACATTTTCCTAAAAAATTCCATATAAATTTGTTTGTTCATACTTATTGGTAAGCTTTCGTTGTTCTAATAATAGCCTCATCTCAGTCCTTGAGAACGGAGATTCAACTGACATCTCTTTTATGTGGACTCTCTTATAGCTTGTCTTTATTGGCATTTTCAATTTAATTTTTTTTATATTCATCATCAAGTGTTTTACGTTAAACTTCTTTTATTTATTAAGTTTTCTCATCTAATTGCATTTGACGAATATTGATAATCTACATTAAACATTTTTCTGTATATAAAACTATTTCGTTAATATAAAGTTCTTGGTTTTTCATTTATTACTAAAGTGCTTTAATATATTAAATATACAGAAGTACATCTCAACCGTTTGTCAAGTTTATCTCTGCTGTTTATTTTGCTTAATAGGTTTAGAACACTTCACTATTCTCACAAGGCAGATGGTAAACTAGACTTTGTATGACGTTTTCTGGAGATATTTGGTATCTATAGCACTGTAGACTACTTTATGATCATAGATATACAGTATAAAAAACATGCAACAATTAAGTCAGTTCATATATCACAATACAAGTACAGTATTGCGTAAAATGATCACTTACTTCTCTCTACGTTTTGACAAACAACATTTAACTGAAATCGACATCAATTTTGTGACTGAAGTTGTTTGAATGTGTAGTCACCATCACCATTTAATCTATTTGATTCGTTTACGAATTTTTTTCCTTCACCAAAGCTAAATTTTCCTTGAATAAAAGGTAACGTCAAGGCCTAATTTATTTGATGATTCGCTGCTCTCGTCGAAAAAGAGTAGTTTTGATGAATTATTCAGCCTAATAGGTGGCTATTAATTTATTTATGAATTTCTTTCTTCACCAAAACCTGAATTTCAACGAATACGTTTAGAAGTTTTACTGTCTAGCTTTCTTGAAGCCAAAAATATCAAATATATTAAACGACTCATAATTATAGTTACGATACCAGATCCTCGAATTACGACAACTTGGAGATAAAAGGAATGGTAAATAGCTTTCAAACATTTAATTTAGAAACATTTAATTACAGAAGACTGCGTTTGTGTGTGTGTGTGTGTGTGTGTGTGTCTTTATAGCAAAGCCACATCGGGTTCTTTGCTGAGTCCACCGAGGGGAACAGGGGATAGTAAGTTCCTTATAACAGTTGTTTTAAAATACAATAACTAAATTATAAACTACTGGTAACAACTTCTTGTACATTTCAAGTTATGAATCTCGTACTAGGCCTTCCCCTTCTAAGGCCCCCAATGGCATAGCGGTATGACTGCGAACTCACACCGCTAAAAACCGAGTTTCGATACCCGTAGTTGGCAGAGCACAGATAGCCCGTTGTGTAGCATTGTGCTTGATTCTAAACAAACAAAATCCTCTTCGAAGACACTAAGTAAACTAAGTATACAAAATTATCTGTATGTCCTACAGCCTGGCATGGCCGGGTGGGTTAAAGCGTTACACTCATAATCGCTGTTTGGAATCCCCAGTCGGAATCCCCGTCGCACCAAACATGCTCGCTCTTTCAGCCATGGGGGCATTATAATGTGACGATCAATCCCACTATTCGTTGGTAAAAGAGTCGCCCAAGAGTTGGCGGTGGGTGGTGATGACTAGCTGTTTTCCGTCTAGTTTTACACTGCTAAATTAGGGATGGCTAGCGCAGATAGCCCTCCTGTAGCTTTGCGCGAAATTCAAAACAAACAAGGAAGTATGTGCCCCACATGACTATTGAACTCACACTGTAACGGTTCAATTTGATATATTGGGCTGAGGAATAATTCGTGAGCGTTTTTCAAGTTAAACAAATATATTCATAAATGAAACGCTTTCGCCAAATCTTTCATATCATTTGGTAGATAATTTTTTGCTCTAATAGATGGTGTGTTTGATTTTCATATGTCTTTAATTTTTGCTTTCATTTTCAGCTCATTAAATGGACTGTCAAGTGGACAAAATCGAGCATTTTCGACACCATCTGCTTTTCGCATTTAATTTCTTGCAATTTCGTTTAAAACAATGCATACTATATACCTAGGTATTACATGAAATAAAGATCCATAATAAATGTTTTGGGTGTAATGTGTTCATGCATTGAAGTATTGTATAGTCTTGCATATAATGCTTGAATGAAATTATTTAAAAACGCTCACGAATTATTCCTCAACCTAATATAAATAAAGTAGTACAGACACTTTTTCAGTTCGAATTCACTCAGTGGTGACCAATTATTGTTTTTATACGTTTATCAAAGACGATGATGTTAATTAAGATGGCTTTACTTATTTAACTTGTGTTTGCTGGAAGGTATTCAAGATGAGCGAGCATGACATGCACTACATTCACAGGAGTAAGTCCTTGAACTCACGTGGCACACCATTCTCAACAGGTGGATTATGAAACTTCATTCACGTGTTGTCTTAGCTTTATCTATGTCAGATAACGAGATACAGAGAATCGAGACGCTGATGTCATGCCTGCCTTATTAGTTATATATGCGTAGACATATGTAGGTACGTACACAGAGTTAGAAATATATTGATATTAGTTAAAATATACGACATGTTAACATTATACGTCTTGTTTATAATGCATTTTACGTTCTCGCAGTTTATGTAATCAGAGAGTCATGGCAGACGTGCAATCCATAAAGGTTTCTGTTTATCAAATATATGAACATCATGGTCGTAATCAAAATCATGTTTGGAGTTCGTTCATATCTTGACCGTCGGACGTTTCTTTTCTTAGCTCGTTACGGCTCAGATTAGATATATAACCAATGGTCTGAAAAATCAGTAATATCTTTGGTATAAGAAGAGCCTCAGGCCATAGTAGCTTACAAAACACAAGTTGTAAGTTGATGTTAAATCAGAAGACATTTAGATAACATCATTTCTACTGTGTCATGCTTTGGATTATTAATAATCACTTTAGAAGGATGTGAGGCGAGCTCACCTCAGATTGACGTATCTTAACTTTAATATTTGATATTATTTCGATGTGAAAGTACGTTTCCAGCTGTCAAAAAGTGTTAATAGTTAATTGTTATAAAATTTACTGTTTAGTTAAATATCGTCACGGCTTGCTTGTGTACTTACTTGCACTTATTGTTGTTCAGCTTTATAAGCTACTGCTTAAGTTCTTGTCTATTATGACTAAATTTTAGATTAAATGTCTACTTCTGTTTCTTGTGTTTAACAGTTTGCCCACTTTTATCCTTGTCTGTTAAGACTAATTTTAGATTAACGAATGGCAACTTCTGCTTCTTATATTTATGTTTTCTTATAGCAAAACCATACAAGGCTATTTGCTGAGTTATTATACTTAATATTCATGAAGTTCAATTTTCCACTTCATTTTTGTATACATTTTGATAGCATTAATATAATTTAACATTTGCGATAACGTCGGAATTTCTATTTCCTCACTATCTTTTTCATTTTGTTCATCTTCTGAATCTCTCACACTGTTACCATCTTGCAATTCTATTATAGATTTAAAATCAGTTTCATCAGTTTCTGTTAAACAATCTTGTCAACGTTCACAAAACTTTCCACGTTCATAGAATCATCTGCATCAATCTTCTCAGTCAGAGTTTGGATCTCACCAGGATCGTCATAACAAACAACTTCTCCACAATCTCCGCCATTATCAAGAATAAATCCAAGGTTTCGAAAGCACTTTATTACGCATTTGGTTGAATGATTTACAAATGCAATTACATTTAACACGTCAATTTTCATGACCATTTCAGATGTTCTCTTACAGTCGTCCATGTTTGCAATAATATGCTGAAGCATTAATTTTCTTTATTTTAATTTTATATGATGTATAATTCTATTATCTAGTGGCTGTAGAACTGATGTTGTACATGAAGGTGGAAAGACTAAACGAATATTTGAAAGTTGATCTTTTGGGTGACAAGTTATGTAGGAAAAGTAGAATATTTTTATTTTCTTGTTCCATTCTTTTGTATAATTTGTTCAAAAATTCCTCGAATATAGTACTTATCATCTGCGCTTTTATTATTCGCTTTCCATTCCACGGGAAGTTGATTCTTCCTTAAATTTTTGAAACAGCGCCTATTTTCACTTTTACCTATTACCCATGGTTTCTCTAGTTTTCCATCAACAAATGCGACCAAAAGTAGAGTCAATCATTCTTTCGAATAGCGACCTCCGGAATAATGATGGCAGAAAAACAACAACAGTATATTATGAACCAATACTTACTGTAAAAAATGTCCCAGAATTTATTAATATTTAAACAAATTATTAATTAAATAAGAAATTAATATTTAATCAAAAACATTTTTCCGCCTTACTCAGGTTCTAATCCTACTTGTTGGGCCCGGCATGGCCAAGTGTGTAAAGGCGTTCGACTCGTAATCAGAGGGTCGCGGGTTCGAGTCCCGGTCGCACCAAACATGCTCGGTCAATCCTATTATTCGTTGGTAAAAGAGTAGCCCAAGTGTTGGCGGTGGGTGGTGATGACTAGCTGCCTTACCTCTAGTCTTACGCTGCTAAATTAGGAACGGCTAACGCAGATAGCCCTCGAGTAGCTTTGCGCAAGATTAAAAACAAACAAACGAACATATTTATTTGTTGAAAGATGAGGTAGGTGAAAGAGAGTTTTCCGTTTCCGTCATATAGAGAAATCATAAAGTAATGCTGGAAAATCTTGATATTTCCGTCTTGTACAGGTTTCTGCTCTATGCAGTTTCTGGCTTAGACAGGTTTTACTGTACTATGTGTGAGTTGAAATTATCAAAGCAAACCAAATTAAAGCTTATTCTAAAGTCCCTGATAGGGCAAAAGACCCTATCAGTCAGCACAAAGTTTTTAATATTCAAAATTAGAGGCTCGACCCATGCATTGGATGTAACACAAAAAGTCCATCGAAAAGCTTTGTGTTTAAACAAAACAAATATTTCAAAAGAAAATTGAACAAAAAACACGAAATTCTGATAGGAATTTTTTTTATAATTAATTAAAAACTGTGTACAGTGTACTACAGAATGAAAACTTCAAGTTAAAATTTCTGTTCTAAATATATTTTAATTAAATCAGTTCATTCTTATTACAGATATCTGTTAAGTTAATTAAACAAGCAGTAAAACTCTAGTAAACTATATTGTATGTCCTAATTAAAAAAGAATATTTACAAGATAATCATATCCCTGTGTGTTAATGATCCAAGTTGGCTAACACATACGTAAGGGAAACAATTCAATCAAATAAAACGTTTAAGTATGTTCAATCTGTGATGGACTATTCATACTTACTTAAAGTAAATCTAATGATTTTGGATTTCCAATAGCAATTCCATTAAAGATTAACTTCGTCTTAATACCAAAGTATTGTGTTTAATATTCTGATTTAATATTACCTTTACAGTGTTAAAGTTTGAAAATAGTAAGCATAACATTCGTAGTAAAAATCGTGCAGAATGGCAAATAATTTTTTCCATGTTCCTGTTAATAAGTTGATTAATGATTTCGAACCAAAACTTAACTTAAAAACAAGCAAATCATTAAGAATTTATGAACTGAAATAATTATGGATAAAAGAAAAAAATTTAGAATACAAAACTTTCAGCCGAAATAGCGATAAAATAAATTCCGAAACAACAACGCAGAGAAATATAAAACACTGTCAACAAAGCTTCTGGTAATTTATCTATTGGTTTTGCTAATTCATGAATTTTTGGTGTTTACATCTTTGTATCAACATTTAAAAGCTGCATTTAAATCGCAATTCAGATAAACTTTTAGCTTTGGTATCTCAGCCTAGCAGTGTCCATAATTTATCTTTAATCTCTTAATTATTATTTATCTCTCAATATAACTTGACGTGATAATTATAGCGTGAGACAAATGAAATTTACTATAGATAAAGTAAACCTTGTAAGTTTTTTCATAGCGAACAATAATAAATTATAAATAAATTTCGTGATACTATATTTCGTATCGAAATAAATAAAAATGACTCCTTCTGAAAAAATTGAGTTATAAATTACTAAGGTTTGGTTTGTTTTGTTTTTGAATTTCGCGCAAAGCTACACGAGGGCTATCTAGGCTAGCTCTCCCCAATTTAGGAGTATAAGACAAGAGGGAAGACAGCTAGTGATTACCATCCATTGCCAACTCTTGGGCTACTCTTTTTACCAACAAATAGTGGGATTGACTGTCAGAATATAACGCTCTCACGGCTGAAAGGGTGAGCATGTTTGGTGTGACGGGGATTTGAATCTGCGACCTTCGGATTACGAGTCGAGTACCTTAACCACCTGGCCATTCCGGGCCGTAAGACTAGAGGCAAAGCAGCTAGTCATCACTACCCACCTCCAACACTTCTACTGCTCTTTTAACAACTAATAGTGGAATTGATTGTTACATTATAACGCCCCCATGGCTGAGAGGGCGAGCATGTTTGGCATGACGGGAATTCAAACCCGCGACCCTCAGATATGTAGTGAAGGTATGTTAGGTCTGTGAATATTCACTTGCTATAACAATGTTTTAAAATACTACTGCGTTTTTCTTCATACAAATAAAGTGCTACGTAAAGAAAGAAAAACAAATTTCACGGTTATCTAATATTTATCCAAGCCATTTAATTAAACGGAGGTGTTCGTATTCAGATATTCATAAGATTAATAATAAAAAGAAAGATATATATATATATATAATAAAATTGGAGATGATAAAAAACATTAGTATGAACAAGAGAGGGAGATAATAATATAAATTATATAAGAGAATTTCTTTCACAGACGAATAAATATAAACACATGATGATGTCGAAGAGAAATGGCATCTTAACAGGTAAAACAAAACATACTACTCAGAAACACAAGAGACACAAGGTTAAATAATATTAGCCTAAAAAGAGCAAATCTTTAAGAGTATATGAATTCAAACAATTATGAACAAAAATAAATAAAAAGTTATAATACAAACCTTTAGCTAAAATCGCGATGAAATAATTTTAAAACAACAAATTAAAACTAAAAAGGCGAAGTTAAACAAACTAAAGAAAACAAATAACTAAATCTCTGTATAATAAAGTTTCATAACTTTAGTTTCACCAGTAATTTGTGATGGCGATTTCTTGACTTATTTCTAGATTAGGGCAATGATTATGTCATTCGTATTTCTGCCCCTACTCCCAACAAAGTGATCTAATGGTTGTCAAAGCTCGCGAAACAAGAGAGACATTGTTCATTACAAATAACAATCAATCACATAACAGTATTTCATTATAAGTGCAGAAATCCTACGTTGTACTTCCTAAAGCTATTGCCAAAAACTTTTAGTCCTGGTAAAACGTCTGTTAATATATTTACAAAAACAGCCGAAATAAAACGTTCATCTCTTTTTCTGTATCAGGTACTACGTACTACAGAGAGCTCTCTTGCTGATTAGTGAATAGGTTAGTTTGCTATAAGATGACATATAAATATATAGATTTCAAATTTCCTAATCGCGATTTAATTCTTTTTCCTTGTTTTCCTTTCTTTTTGCAATTATTACATGTTTTTCCTGTTACTACCACCCTTGTATCATAACAAAATTCAATGACGCTAGCAATTTCTTTCACGACAGTAGATGTTTTGTAGCTCACGCCATCATGTAACTGTTCCTATTTTTATAGATGCATTCGAGATTACTAGACACAATTCCATCTATTTAACTGTTAGTTTTCAGTTAAAGAAATATTAATTAATTATGGAAGGTAGCACAGTATTATTTATGACTATTAGTAATACAGATTATTCGCTATTAAGTTATTTGTTGCAACTTAGTTTCAAATTTTATAAAGTAAAGGTCCATATAAACAAGTTTAAATGACATTCCACTTAAAGAATTAACCAAACACTTGCACGAACAACACCACAATAAATAAAGGACTTTCTTTCTTTTTTTTTGGGGGGGGGGAACGTTAATTATTCTATAAGGATCGACTCATCGAGGAGATCATAAAATACAAACCTGATATTTCTTAAAATATAACTACATTATTCTTAATAACTTACAGTGTATTCTAAAATAGGAAAATTAATCAAGTAAGATGACTGAAGTTAATGCAATTAAAGTCTCTTGACACATAGAAGTCTTTACTACATGCACATAACGCATACAGCATTAGAAATGATTATAGAAACAGTAGATAAAATATAAATATTCGGGAATGTACTCCCTCTATTGTATAATAATACACGACAATCTTGTATAGTCTTACCATCTCTCTCAGTAGATATGTAGCTGCTAAATCACCGATTAGGAGAGCTAACCAAAAGATTAAAATGAGCACCAGGAGAATGGAGGGTGATCTCTGTAAACTGAGTCAAATCAAATTCAAAGTTTTCTCTAATAATTAATAATAACTTGTTTGATAACGGAGTGGATAGCACGGTCAAAGTTCTTTATCTAGGATGAAGCATGCTGGTAGCTCATACAACTGTTGGCTACACCTCAGCAAATGATGGCACTCTGACTGCTGACAGGTACATATTTTTTATCCATAAAGTTACTCCCTCAGGAACAAGATCTGTTGAGAAAGGATTAATTTTGAACCAATACAGTTGCCCAAATCATGGAGAAAATATGAATGAAATAATAGCTAGGTAAAAAATAGGCTGATGGTAAACTCAAAACTGTAGCTTAGTTTACACAAATTTCTGATATGTATAATATTAAGGCTGTGTAGAGTTAATATGGAAAATGAGAAAGTCAAACGGCAAACTTAGCTGAACTACATAGAGCAAAACAGAATATTTGGAAAAATATTTCAGAAATATACATTGATAACATACAGTGTCATAAAAAAAGTTATACTTTATTTAAAGTAAGTAGAGATAATAGTGAATTGTACAACTTATTCTCTTTCCTGTGTATTTTCTGCAATAATCTATAATCCTAATGATAAATTGACCATTTAGATGGAATTAATCATTGTTTGTGACTCCTGCGTGTATATCAATCGAGAGTTTCCACAGCACTTTACACACTAGTCCTAAAAACTATACCACAAATATTTTCTTTCTATAATAAATATCTAAATCAATTCAAATTGTAGCATGCACACACTGATTATTAAGTGTACGGAATAAGCTTTGTTCAAAGTTTAGAGATTACCCTATAAGACTTTAATGATTTCATTTCGAAAATTTATTTTGATTTTGAGATATTATTTCACGATATTTCAAAATTTATAAATGATGTGAAACTGCCACGACTTTTAGCCAATGTCAACAGGCTTTATCGATTACCCGCCATACATTGTAGTGAACTATTTCTGTTTTAGATAGATAACGAAGATAATTTTAGGAACTCTTATACAAATTCCACAAAAATCATTAAAATCTTTGCGGAATGAGCAAAAACCAATATATTAGGCCGGAATAAAATGCATTTAGTGAAAACCAGTTAGACTTAATATGCAACATTTACAATTGGTTAGTGTTCATAAAATTAAATAACATTGCTAATTAAGAGAAACATTTTCAGGTTGACTTCAATCTCTTAATATAGGCCACATGATTAGGATACTTGACTCGCAATGTGGGGGGCTGCAGATTGGAATCTCCGTCCCACCAATAAATGTTCGCCCTTTCAGTGGTGGGGGGTGGGTATAATTTGACGGTCAACTTCACTATTCATTGTAAAAGAGTAGCCCAACAGTTGTCGACAAGTAGTGATGGCTAGTTGCCTTCCTTCTACTCTTACACTGTTAAACTATGCACGGGTAGCGCAGATAGCTCCTGTATAGCTTTGCGCGCGAGTTTCAAATCCATCTCTTAAGATGACCAGAAACAAATAATGAAAACAACATTAAAACACGCTGGTAAGACACGAAAATTAACTTTATTTTTACCACCAAACTGCAGACTATTTTGGCTCATCTTTCGTCTATTTATTAACTAAAAATATTATCGTTTTTTCTTACTTTCATTACACCTTTCAGAAAATATGCTTTTAAAAGTTTCTGATAAAGCTCTGAAACCTGAAGAAGGTTCTCATTTGGACTTTATTAACAACATTGCCTAATAGTAATAAACTGTTTTAAAATAAATTTAATTCCCGTTTCAATGATTGTGTAAACTTAAAGATATGTTATCCATAAACCAGTTAAACTCCATCACTACTAAAGGAAAATCTGAGCTTATGTTTTCTCGTTTCAGAAATCGAATAACATTTTTTTGTTTTTGTTCTCGTTCATTTGTTGTGTAACTGTTTCGTGTTTATTTTGTTTGTTTTGTTTTTTTAAATTTCGCGCAAAGCTACACGAGGGCTATCTGCGCTAGCTATCACAAATTTAGCAGTGTAAGACGAGAAGGTAATGTAGCTAGTCATCAGCACTCACCGCCCACTCTTGGGCTACTCTTTTATCAACGAATAGTGGAGTGACCGTAACTTAATAACATCTCCACGGCTGAAAGAGAAAACATGTTTGGTGTAACGTTTGGTGTAACGGGGATTCAAACCTGCGATCCTCATATTGCAAGCCGAATGCCTTAACCGACTAGTCATGCCGAGCGTCTTTCGTATTATACCTGCTAAATTGAAAATGTAGTTAATCAGTTTGTTTTTCAACTATGGTTTAGAAACTTTTGAGTTCTGGCAGAAAATAAGCTGTTCTCACTTAATAGCAGGTACATAAATAACAAGTATACGTTTTTCTCACAAGAACGACACAAAAAAAATACAACCACAAAAATACCTCATATATCATAAGAGAATAATGTTTTGACTTTTTTATCTGAATTTAGTATATCGTTTCTTCTTGCTTGATAACTCAGCGGGTATAATATTTATTCTCCATCTTTAATAGTGAATGAATAAATATGTTCGGTTGAATTAACATCTTAAATAATAAACTTTAAACTTTTCTTCCTATATCGTAATTGTATGTTGTTTACTCATTTTCGAGCCAGAGTTATACTGCAATGCCATCTTTGACGACTTTTACTGTTGGCCACCAACCCCAGCTGGCCAGGTGGTTTCAAGAACATGTGCCGAGATTTTCGAAACTCTCCATCTTCGTGTAAATGCAGAATCAAATGGTAAAATTTTATTCTGCTTTGAAATTACAAAAAAAACAACTCTAATAACTAGTATAAAGAGAATCATTGAAAATGTGACTTTTTATCTCATAGTGTCATTCATCTGTGTTGTTACTGAACACGTCAGATTGCATACTGTCTTATCGATTGTAGGATAATGTTTCTCGTATTGAAACAAAGTATGTTTTATTTCATTATATCATCCATCTGTGTAAATTAGTCATATCTGTGTTGCTGTTTAACTCACACAATTGCATACATACTGTCTTAATGACTGTAGAATGATATTCGTACTCGTATTGAAGTAATTTGTATGTTAACAAGAGATGTATTTGGCATGTATTTATATTAGCATTAACGACTTCTGAGTTTGGCAAGTAGTCTAAGCCACGCCATTAATTGGTGTTGTTCAAAGTGATATAAGAACATATTATTTTGTCCTTCAGGCGCAAAAGCCTACAGAGTATGTGAAGAAGACGCTTCGTGGCTCCGGGGAAACTGGACTAATTACACGGCGTGTGTGGTTTTAATAAGAGAGGTAAGTACTTTACTGGCGGTTGATAAAAAAAAGAAAGAAGAAATATATATTAATAATCGAAGCGGCTTCTTAAGACATAAGTAATTAACACCACGCAATGTGTTCTAATCGTAATTCATAATAATAAGGAAATACTGCATGACAGAAAACGTTGAAATATTTTGGGCCGGCCTTATGTCTTAATGTAATTGGTCATTCGCGAAAATTATAAAATGTATTATAAAATGCAGGATCATTTAGGGTAGAGTGTCGTATGTGAATTATAATTACACCAAAAGCATTATTATGTACTGCTATTTGTATAAATATATTTATTTTCTTTTGCTACAGGATTCGATAGCAGCGCCCCTGGCGGTAAGCTATATCCTCTTTATCTGTTCAGTCTTGTCGCTTATAGCTCTTATCATCACCCTCTTCATATTTTGTTATTTCAAGTACGTATTGATGTATTTTCTTCTCATTCAGTTAATTCATAAATGTATTGTAATTTTGATTGACTTTCAGTTTGCACCACCAATATTATTAAAACAAAAGAATGTTAATTTAAGAATACAAAGAAAGCATCAAAAGAGAGAACATTCAGGAAGAAGGTACACATTGTAGCTGGAGTCGCTGTATTCTCAGAGTAGAACAATAAAGAGCAAGTAAAAGAAATGTTTCAAACCATAATCCCCTCAATTTAAGCTACCTTTCACTATCTGTAATCACTGAAAAGGATGTAGACATCTTCAATAAAATAGGAGAATAAATATTAATAAAACAAGTCATTAAAGACTGGCTAACATTAAGACGAAGTTTTTGATAATCCATTCTTGTAAAGACCAAAATCTGTTTTAATAGATGAAAACTTCATGTGACTAAGGAAAAGTAAAGTAATAAAATAAGAAGTTATTCTAACAAAATTATTGTGAAAATGCGTTTACCTCCTTGTAAACGCAAGATTTTATGTAACCATTCAAACACTGTAAACGAAAGTTAATTGAGAAATGTATTTTATAAAAGAAATAAACTAATTGTACAATTTCAATGTAATTATATTTTCATTTATATATAATATCATTAATTGTTGCATAAGCAGCTCTTATAAATCAGTAATTTGTTACATTTATTGTCGCACTATTTCAAAATACCACTAACTAACAGAAACACCAAAAATATTAAAACCTCATGAGCAGAACCATTTAAGATATCAAATATTAAACCATCTAATCACCCTTCTAGATATTTTTATTTTCATTCTTGCTGAAAAGGTGTCCTCGGATGTTGGAAAAATAAAACGTTTATAAATGTAAAAGCAGTGGATTCCTAAATCCCTCTTAAGCTTGACAAACACCCTGAAGCTGAGAAAGCACCTGCCAATTTACACAAAGTATAAATTTCAAACTCGGAAACTTAGTTATGTGAACAGTGGCGAAACGTTACCATAAGCATTAATGTGTATTGCTTTACTTCAGGTATGTTATATACTGTCTACTGTCAAAAGTTACTAGCTTATTAATTTGTGATTTAAGTTATATAGGATCAATTTTTAATTCAGATCTCTTGTTATCGCAAAAAGCAATTCTCTAATTAAAATAATAAAAATATATTTATACCGTTTGTGCTTACCTCACAATGTAGCTCCGATTTAAGATAGATAAATACAAACCATGAAAACTGGCTTTTAAATTATGTTAAATAAAATGAAGACTGTAAAGGAGTTAACCCTAATCCAGATGATATATACAACTAAGATTTGTTTCTCGAACTGTCCTTAACTATTGGATCAACAATTTCTCAGAGCAATTTTTAATGAACTGTATAATTGATATGAATATTCCGAAGAAAATATTCTAACATTATAACGTGTAATAAAGAATTTTATATCGTCTTTTGTTTTTCACTTCATGAGATGTAACAAGCACTTCATAACTCGTGATTGTCAATGTATCTATTTTTTTTCTTATGATTTATAACTTCAAGCTAAAGAGATTAAGTTCTAACATGAGCTCTTATATCGTGAAAGTTGAATTTTGAGAACCTTTTCAAACGAAGAGTTTTTATTCACATTAATACACTTTATTGTGCCGGATTAAAATGTGGTGACAATTGCATCACAATAACAACACAAAAGATTTACTTTTTCCTAATTAAAAACGTTCGTTTCACTAGAACATCCTTGGCGTGGTTAAATATTACATTGTTAATACTTTGTTATAGGGTTCTTGCGTTATCAATTTTTCGCAACTATTACTAAGAATTATGTAGGAAGAAAGGCACGTTACTTTCCATCAATTTACATGCGTTCTTCCATAAAACAACGAACTTATTTGTAATTAAATTTATCTTCACGTTGTAGTTCCTTAAAATTATGATAATGTTTTTTAGTTTGCATGTAACACAACGTAACCACAAGGAAACGTAGAAAAGTAAATCCAGTTAATTTGGAAGCTCACCAGTTACATACGAGTTAATTTGTTTAATGTCACTTACTTTTGTTAAGACTGAAATTCCTTTCGAACAAAGTATGATACATAGACTTTTATGGAAAAGCAATAATCAAGTTTCTGTGTTTCTAAGGTGGAAGTTACAAACATAGATTACTAATCCTACCTAAGGTTTTTCTATTTAAGCACAAAGCTGCACAATAGGCTATTTCCGCTCTGCCCACCACGGATATCGAAACCCGGTTTATAGTGTTGTAAGTTCACCTCTGTGTCACTAGGGACCTCAGTTAAGTATTTCGTGTAGATATTGATAAGTAGCTAATTTAGTTGTTGCAGTTGTTTAGTTGATGCAATAAATATTTTAATGTGATACACATTCTGTAGTTGCTCATGTAATGTAGAATTTAGTTATTCACTAATATTAACACCATAACAATATAAACTTATATACGACTCAATAAACAATAAGATGCGGGTGTTCCATTGTTCTCATGAGTACTTTCTTCCAACTTTAGATCCCTGCATTGTCAGAGACTAAAAGTGCACCGGAATTTGGTTGTTGCTTTAATTATTCACTCAATCCTACTCATCTTAATCTCAACTCCTGTTGTTACAGGCGATGATGTGGCTCCTCACATATACATCGTAAGTGCGAAAATAAAGTTTCTTCGATAATTATTATAGTTGAGCTAATTAGAATTAGCTAACATATAATATAAAAGTCTTTCAAGTTCTTAGGATGCGCTACTAATTAAAATAAGTAAAAAGTTTTATATACCTATAGATAGTACATTAATCATCACGAGTGTCTTCAAGACGAGAAACTAGTTGAAAAGAAGATATTACTAGGTTATTTACTGACACTGTTTGAAGATAAAAACAAATTAAACGACTTTTTTCTAGTTGCCATAATTCATAGATTTTGTTGTAGTTTCTTAAGCATTTCGCTCGTTCGAATCGAGTATTTACTCGTACTTAGACATAAATATCTATAACATCCACGCCACTCTGTTTCTATATCAGTCATTTGCGCAATATTTTATTTAAACACTTACAACATTGTTACAAAGTTATCAAGTATTATACTCGAGGAACTTTTCTCACAGACTACTGGTTCTTCTGGGTTTTTTTTTCGGATTCGCAAGGACCTGTATTAACCCGCTTATAACGTTTGTATTGCATATTCACAGGGCTGGTTGTGTAAAACCATTTTGTCCTTAAAGATGTACGCTTCCATGGCCAGCATCAACTGGATGTTTGTAGAAGGTTTGTTGCTGCACAGTCGAATTACAGTGTCAATATTTCAGCAAAAGGCCCCCTTCAAGATCTACTACTTAATTGGATGGGGTAAGTTGGGCTTATTAACTAAGTAGATCTACAATCTGAATGTAAGTGTTGTCAAAATAATTTAATATTTTAACTTTGAGCAGTTTGGATGTTATTATTGCTATTTGAAATTTGTTAAAAGCAAATAATGGAATCTCAATATTTAATGTGAAATGAGTTTTATATTATGTCCATGTTCAGTGTAAGAATCAGTTATTGTTTCTGTTGTTGCTCTTTGAAGTTTATTGTAAAGAAATGAAATTCTGGAATATTCATATTTAAAGGGAAATGAATTTTACATTATGTTCATGTGATAACGTTCGATGTAAGAACTGGTTGAAGTTGAGAGTGATGAGAAATGACCACTCTTGGTCAGTACCTAAGCGATTAGGAGCCTACATTAGGGGAAATAGCCATCTTTCTAATTTCATCCGAATTTGGAAGCTGCTAGAACCCATGTGATTATGAGCAATATAATCCTAATAATGGAAAGCAGGTGTACAAAGTTTGACAGAAAGGGACGTGTTGGCATAAATTTAAGAAAGAAATATAAAATGTCGAGAAATGTGAGACAGATTGAATAAACCGAGAGAGAAGTGAAGGAAGAAACATTATGCTGCCAGTAAGGAAGAAAACCTGATTCTATATCTGTGTTTGTTGCTTAATGCAATAAATATCACTTTCTTATAGAAAGTTATAGTTCCTCATAGAAATACTTCGAACGTTAATAAAGTTAGAAGGAAAGCAGAATATGAGGATAGCTCTACCGTAACAAAGTCGATCTGTAATAAAGTTGTGTCAGAAACTATTTACATCAAAAATGGTGAAGTCGATATAATACGTAACTGTGCAAGTATATTTCAACAGATTTGCTGAACAATAATTTTGGCTGAGTTTAGTTATTTCTAGTTCCTCTACCACAGCCTTTATTCAAACTCTCATATTCTAACTACCATTTGGTTACTTACTTTTTCACACATTCCACTTGTTTGTAGTCAATAAAAACTACAATTTCACTTTTTACTTTTGGCGCCTTCCATAATTCTTGCATCTTTTTTGATTAAATATTTCTGCCGAAATCTTATAAAACAATTTTCAGGAACTCTAACCCTTCAGAATATTATCATCTTTCGGGCTTCCATAGAATCTAGAATTACTGCTTATACATATCTAGTGGTAGAATTAACCACTGTAAGGATATATTTATTCCCTTGTTCTGTTATTGGAAGTGGTTCGAAAGTACCGACACTAACGGAACTTATGATTGCGACTTTATGTATTTGTTTGTATCTGATGTGGGAAGATTTAAAAATGCGTGATTTCAGATATGATTATGACTGTATATATTGTTTATATATGAGAATGGAATGTTTTTTTGTGGTTTGAGCTTAATTACTTTACTGTTAGTACCCTACGTGCATGGGAAGACTGAATGTCTCATGAACTGAATAACGATACATTACCTGAATCGTGCTTCTTTAACAGTTTGTTATTGATGTAAGTGTATTGAGCAATACAAGACTTTTGTTATGATTTTTGTGCTGGTTATAATCAAGAATGGTAATTTTTGATCAGATTAAACCATGTATTTACAGTGAAACTCTAAAACAGCTCAACCACCATTATCACTAATTAAATATACACTTGATACTTTTCTGCTTATAAATGTTAGAATGCACATTTTCGTCAATTCAACACCCTCGCTGTCAGATATTCTTGGTCGTAATCCCAATAATATCTCACAAGGTTCGGCTAGCTCAGGAGATCGAGGTTATTCCTAAATATACATTTTAAGCTAACAATGCAAACTCATCTTTGTAACAAGGCATTAATAAACAAGAAATCAAAATAAAAAATAACGACATTCTACATATCATATAGTAGAACTGATACTGCTAATAAACTAGCAAAAGCTAAATAATAGGGCCTTAAACGGCCAGGTGGGCTTCACAAGTTCTAATCCCCTTCGCACCAAACATGCTTGCCCTTGCAGACGTGGGGGCGTTATAATGTTACAGTCAATCTCACTATTCGTTGGTAAAAGGTAGCCCAAGAATTGGCGGTTGGTGGTGATGACTAGTTGCCTTCCCTCTAGTCTTACGCTGCTAACTTAGGGACGGATAGCGCAGATAGCCCTCGAGTAGCTTTTCACGATATTTGAAACACACCAAACTAAAACTAAATAATATAACACATCTCACTCAAAGGGCATACTAATACTAGCTATTGACTAGAACTATTGGCATAGAATTATGTTTTAGGAGTAATCTCTCCATTTCCTCTAGTATATTTTTACAAAAGCAAATTCATTAAGTCACCTACAGTATAACATAAGAGGTAAAACACATTTTCACAATTTATGAGACACATATTACAGTTTAAACCATGTAGAATTAGTACCGTTAGTTCTCCAAAGGTACAACTAAATACTATGTTGAATACAATAATAGGTAAACAACATGCTAAACACAGGTGAATAACATTAAATCTTCTATGAAATTAAAAAGGAAATACTATGAGAGGAAAGTAAGGAAAGATACAAGAAATGTTAAGATGACAAAGATGGATGATTATTTGAAACTTCAAGAAAAGCTACACGACGGTTACTTGCGCAGTCGTCTCTAATTAAGGAGTGACCGTCGTATTATAACGCCCCCGATGGCTTAAATAGGAAGCATATTTAATAGGACAGGGATTCGAACCCGCGCCTGTCAGATTACGAGTCGAGCGCCCTAAATACCATGCCATGCGGAACCAACAAACAAGTTACTCTTAAGAACTATCTAAGTACATTAATTATTAATTAGCTACTTTCATACTACGTGCAGAACTGTTATATAAATAATATTAACAAAATACAATAATAATAAATTAGGCTAACGGGAAGTAAGACCAGTAATGGTCAATACACTAAGTTCACTTTTACCCAAAGCAATGTCCTATGAAATTCAAGAATAGACGTGAAATTTTCTAGACGGTTGGAATACGCTGTAAAACTACAAAACTCATAATTTGTAGCAATAATTTTGTTGACTTTGCCATAAAAGTGAAAGAATTTTCTGTTTATTTTAATCAATGAGAAACCTCGATTATGAAAAATTAGAACAAGTGAAGGAGCTCATCCATAAACTGTTGTGATGGTGAACAAATCATATTGTATCGTAATAAACATTGTATCATAACTTATGTGGAATGTTTGTATTTGGGAAGATAAAATGTATAACTTCAGGATTAAAAGTGTTTGTTTGTTTATTTTTAAATTCACACAAAGTTACACGAGGGTTACTACGCTAGCCGTCTTTAATTTAGCAGTGTAAGGCTAGTGGGAAGGTTATCACGACCCACCGCCGACTTTTGAGCTACTTTTTACCAAGGAATAGTGGGATTGACCGTTACATTATAACGCCACCACGGCTGAAAAGGCGGGCATGTTTGGTGTGGCGGGGTTAAAAGTGTCCTTTTTTATTGAAAGCTCTAAACTTTAGCTGTGATTCTCGTACCGTCTGTAATTGATGCGATAAGACTGGCCCCCCGCTAGTACAGCGGTATGTCTCCGGATTTACAACGCTAAAATCAGGGGTTCGATTCCCCTCGGTGGGCTGAGCAGATAGCCCTTTGTGGCTTTGCTATAAGAAAAACACACACACGCAATAAGACTGGACGATGTATGGCTTGGGCTTTGATGTTTGTACTTTCTATAACTGATGTGAGATAACAGAAGGATGTATGACTTGAGCTGTGATGTTTGTACCGTATGTAAATAACGTAAGAGAACAGGGCAATCTATGACTTGAGCTATAATATTTGTACTTTCTGTAACTAATGTAAGAGACAAGAAGAGTGTATGATACGAACTGTAACGTCTATAACCGATATATGACTTGAGCCGTTTCATGCACTGTTTTTATCTAGTTCATGAGGAAAATTGACGGTTATATATATGAGCTAACTCATGATTCTTGTACAATTATAGTGAACAATGCATTATTCCTGCTTTACAGAAGAGAAGTATTTGGAAACATAAACTATAAATACTTCTTTCTAAGTATCATGTTTATCTTGGTAAATCATAAAAATCTTCCTATTTTTAGTTTTGTCTAATTTTTTCTAGCTGTAAACAATAGTTATATTAATTGTAATTTATTTTCGTCAACTCAGTTCTTTCTTGTCTTTCCGTTGATATTCATTAATTAATATAAAATGTTTTTTTTTTGTATGCTACTACATGATTCTCGAAATTTTCCAACGACTTGAAGCTCTGTTTCATAAGTATATTAAATAAAAAAACACCACCGAAAACCGTGGCTTGTTATAATGTTGAATATTTTATTTGTGATTTATGAGTAAATTGGTATTCTCATGTATTTCCATAACCTGCAGGAAAGAATACAAACTGCAGAAACTAAGAGATTGGCAAGAAACGTATCGCGTAGTAAACTATATTCTGACATGAAAAAGCTGAAGAAAAAGTATTGGACAGTATGAAACTTATCTTTATTTATGTGGAAACACATATTTAACATTTTGTACAGGCGAAAAATTCACTGGTTAATCGAGGGCACTTTGTGAATAACAAAATTCCTGCAAACACCTGAGAAGTTCTGGAACAGAGTAAAAGATCTAACTACCGCGTGCTTGAAAAAGAATCAACCCATAACATGTATGCTCTAGCCACGTCACTTGGTCATCCAGTAAGAAATAAAACAAGCGAAGACATAGCTTTTAGGTATGTCTGAACCTGTACATGACCGACATTACCAGCGAATTACTAATTACGAGACCAAAATAGTTTTCTAGCAACACTTTTCGTGAAATAATTCATAAATATACATTCGGAATAACCATGCAAAATGTGTGACTAGCACTATCAGTAAGGCTTATACAGCCCATATCTGATTACTTTATTGGTTAATAGTTAAGTGTAACCTAGAAACACATTTTATGAAATACCATACAAAAACTAACAAGTCCTGAGTAGAACGTTGAATTAGTTTGAACTGAAATCAACTTCACAACATTTCCTAATCAGTTTAAATGCTTTGAGTGGTTCTATAGGTTTTGTTTTTGAATAATTTTCATCATATTATTCTGTGTGTAATATGATCGAATGACTGTTTATCTGCGCAATAGTAATTATAAACAATCCTCAAGAGGAAAATTTGTTTTATGAATTTCACGAAAAGCTACTCGAAAGCTATCTGCGCTAGCCGTCCTTAATTTAGCAGTGTAAGACAAGAGGGAAGGCAATTAGTCACACCCACCCACCGCCAACTCTTGAGCTACTCTTTTACCAATGAATAGTTGGACTGATCGTCACATTATAACACCCCTATAGCTAAAAGCATTTTTTGGTGTGACGGGGATCCGAACTCGCGACCCTCAGTTTACGAGTCCAGTGCCTTAACCACCTGGCCATGCAGGGTCCAAGAGGAAAGATAAAAGTATATCCTACAAGTGGAAGAATAATTTTAAGATACATTAAAAAGAGTATTTTACTAACTCTTTCTATTATTCAAACTGCCCAGTTCCTTTCTTCCAGGTAAAGAGCAACTATAAGTCAAATCAAATATCAGTCTAAATAAAACTGCTTGTTTAGTTATTGATTCAATAATAATATATTGCGTCACTAATCCATTACCAGTTACCGAGTAATTCATTCATAGTTCTGCTTGCGATTGTAAGTACATCATGGCAACACTTACCACAAATATTTCAAGAAAAGTTATAAATATTATACACTTTGATATACATATCTTTGAAGGTTTGCCATCAGTTTTCATACTTACCTGGTGCCTTCTGATGTCACGTGATCTGAATTCGTCCTGCTGGAAAGGCTACGGAGACTCGAACTTTGTTTGGATTCTGAATGGTCCAATGTTGATTGCTCTGTCGGTCAGTAATATTCTTCTTTGAAAGATCATTTCTAGTTATCGCTCATCTCGGATTATTATTGTCCATATTTTCTCATATTCATGTTTTAAAACGCAAATTATAATGTATTGGATCACGACTGCGTAGTATCATTATTTCATCTATTTCTATGTCTGCAAGAATATTCAAATAATGGCTCAACAGCCATTCTTGATTCAGTTTTCCCAATGAATTAATAATTGCATATGTTGTTTTTGTAGATCTAATTTTTGCCTTATGAATAGTTGATTAATTGTCTTGTAAGCTTGATAATGAATAATTATTTGCCTTGTCCCATAGTTTTGAACGTTTCGAGTACATCACGTTAAATATATATATCTATATTCTTAAATGTCTATTACTAAAAACCAAATCATACTCCGTTAAAATTCTTGGATGAGTTGAGCAAGAGAAAATAAATTCTTGTTTACAATGTAGAATATGTTTTAAAATACTTTAATTTATTTATGTAAGCATACTAGTAATCCCAATGTTACTATATATTTTCTAGCAGAGTAAAATGCTTACAAGAATTGTATTTGTGTAGCTCTGAGTTTTGTGTGACATGTTTTGCAACGTACTGCATATTTTTTAAAAAAACAACATAATTTCTGTGTGTGTGAAAGAATACATGTTTGGGGTAAGTAGTACTACAATTGAACTAAAATCACACAATCATTATAGGTTGAACAAGAAATAGAAATCCAATTGGATATGCACAGTCTATGTGTTGAATTTTATAAAATCTACATACATATAACAAAATTGTTAAACTATGACACTCTGTAACATACATTAAAAATCAAACACAGCTTGAAAACAATGTATTAAAAATTATCTTGTTAACACGCTGTTCCTGAATGATTTAGACCAGAACTTGCTTTTAAAATATGGGTTCACACCATAACAATGTGTTAAATAAGTACAAGTTTGAATTGAGAACTGCGCGTTTTTGAGTTGTTAGAAAACATAAAATAAATCCAGTGTTTATATTGCTACAAAAATCAACTATGATATAATTTACACAAATTTGTGTTTGGCGAATACAGTTTGTGTATTCAGTGATGACGAGAAAACCCACTTGTAAAGTTTGTTTGTTTGTTTTGGAATTTCGCACAAAGCTACTCGAGGGCTATCTGTGCTAGCCGTCCCTAATTTAGCAGTGTAAGACTAGAGGGAAGGCAGCTAGTCATCACCACCCACCGCCAACTCTTGGGCTACTCTTTTACCAACGAATAGTGGGATTGACCGTCACATTATACGCCCCCACGGCTGGGAGGGCGAGCATGTTTAGCGCGACGCGGGCGCGAACCCGCGACCCTCGGATTACGAGTCGCACGCCTTACGCGCTTGGCCATGCCAGGCCACTTGTAAAGAAAAATGTATATGTAAAAACTACTGGTTTGGGTTAAGAAAGATTTTATGTAGAGGAGCGAACAACATTTCGATCTTCTTCGGTCATCGTCAGGTTCACAAAAAAAGAAAGAGGTAACTGACCGATAGCTGACCACATGTTTGAAGGGAGCTGTGTAACTGAGTGTAGGAATATAGAGGGCGTGATTAGATGTTTGATTATATTTATTAATGTAGGTATAAAGGTGTTCATTTGTATTGGTGTATATTGGTGTATTTTGGGCTTGAGTTGTTGTATAAGTAAGGCTTCTTTAATTTTGCGTTTGTTTATGTTTGTTTCTTTATTTAGTATTTGGGTGTTTTCTATGGTTATGTTGTGTTTATTTGACTTGCAGTGTTCGAAAACGTGTGAAGGTGACTTTTTATGTTCTTTGAATCTGGTTTCCATTTTTCTACTTGTTTCTCCAATATAGAAGTCGTGGCAGTTATCACATTGTATTTTATAAATAATATTGGTGTGGTGTTTGTCAGTGTAGTTTTTACATAGTATAGACCTTAGTTTTGTGCCTGTTTTTTAAATAAATTTGGTATTAACTGGAATGTCATATTTTGTTACTAGTTTTTGCCAAATGTTGTTTATTTTTCTGCTGATGTCAGGATTATATGGTATGCAGCAGTATATGGTTTCGTGATTTTTTAATTCGTAGGATATATTTACCTTTGTTAGTCGATTTTACTTTTTGACTAGGTGTGTGCGTATGTTTTCTAGGGTTTGAAAAACGTAAGTGCGTATTCTGTAGATATGAATCTACATTGCATGGGCAACCCAGTATCACCAGTTCTAGCCAAGATTTTTATGACACAAGTTGAAATACAAGCAATTAACACAGCATTACATCCACCACTATACTGGTACAGATATGTAGACGACACGATTGCGGGATTCATATCTACAGAACACACACTTAATTTTTTCAATCATATTAACTATATACATTCCAACATTAACTTCATATGTGAACAGGAAGAAAGCAGTCAAATATCATTTCTTAACCTCAACATTACAAGAACCGGTACACAATTTAAAACAGAAATCCACCGAAAAATCACCTATACTGGACTATACATTCCTTGGGACTCAGCACATAAAACAAAACAAAAACTCAACATACTAAGAAACCAAATAAACACAGCCATAAAATTATGCTCACCAGATAAAATTAACGACGAATTAGACAAAATAAAACAATACTTCATCAACATCAACAAGTTTCCTCCACAAACCGTAGAAAACATTATAGAAATACTAAATAAAGAAACAAACATAAACAATTTGTTTGTTTGGAAATTTCGCACAAAGCTACTCGAGGGCTATCTGTGCTAGCCGTCCCTAATTTAGCAGTGTAAGACTAGAGGGAAGGCAGCTAGTCATCACCACCCACCGCCAACTCTTGGGCTACTCTTTTACCAACGAATAGTGGGATTGACCGTCACATTATACGCCCCCACGGCTGGGAGGGCGAGCATGTTTAGCGCGACGCGGGCGCGAACCCGCGACCCTCGGATTACGAGTCGCACGCCTTACGCGCTAGGCCATGCCGGGCCCAACATAAACAAACGCAAAATTAAAGAAGCCTTACTTATACAACAATTCAAGCCCAAAATAAACCAATACAAAGGAACACCTTTATGTTAATAAATATAATCAAACATCTAAGCACGCTCTAACTTCTATCATATAAGCTCTAAATGCAGTTTTCTCCAATTAACTTTCAAAACCTCATGCTTTGAAAAAGAATAGAAATATGCGAATTTTCACGTTTTCTTTGTGAAATGTCAAATTAAACTTGTTTTATTTTTAAGTTACGTGCACTTAACATTCTCGTTTCCCCCTTTAAGTGCAAACATATAACACTGAAATCCGATGTTAATTTTCAATTTAGTTTCACGTATTTTTGATATCGCATATAATACGAAACCTTTATAATTCTGAGTCCTTAAAAATTATTCAAGTACTCACAAAAACTTTTTTGTATCTTGTTCCTTCGGTTAGTACGCCACAAGTGACGTTTACACAATCTTTTAGGTCAACACTTTCTTTCTGGTGAATATAATAAGGATTCTGGTGACAAAATTACGAGCTAGTGCTTCGGCAGAAACAGCTCAAGTGAGGTAAAAAACAAATTTATCTTTTTTTAAAGAGTAGCTTATTTTTGAGTAATGGAGAATAAATGAATAAGGAGTTCAATATTTATAATGTGTTTTTTCCTTCACCATATTTCTCATTTAAAGTAATGCTTAAATTTAGAGAGTTGCTTATTGTGTATTAATTTTATTTTGTTCTATTTTTAAAGCAGTAACTAACCTTCTATTGTAGACATTGTAAAAACATGCCCGGCATGGCCAGGCGATTAAGGCACTCGACTCGTAATCTGAGGGTTGAGCTTTTGAATCACAGTTACACGAAACATGTTCACCCTTTCAGCCTTGGAGGTGTTATAATGTGACGGTCAATCTCACTACTCGTTGGTAAAAGAATAGCCCAAGACGGTGGGTGGTAATGACTAGCGCAGATAGCCCTCCTGTAGCTTTGCGCGAAATTCAAAAACCCAAACCAAAACCAATCGTGAAAACACGGTAGGAAAGTGTTTTCGTTGAATGTGTTAATTAAATATTATATTATATTATATTATATTATGCAAAATTGTTTTTGTGAAGTATACCACATCACCGGTATGTCTGCGTACTTGCAACACTAGAAACCGAGTTTCGATACCCGTGTTGATTATAGCACAAGTAACTCATTTGCGCTTAAATTCAAACAAATAATTTTATTTATACATGCACTATTTTTAGTGTCGAAATATTATGTGCTTTGTTTATATATTTTATAATTCTAGTCCTAAAATATTATAAGCTTTGATTATTTACTCGCTGTTTCTATTCCTGACACACCTTCAATTTAATTAAAAGCCAGGTATATAAGTGGGGTCCCTAGAATATAAACATCTACAGAAGTTTTGTTCTTTACTGGCTTTGTTAGGAAAGTCACGTAAGATATTTTGTCAGTAAAGTTAAACAAAAGAAATATTTACTTCTCAGATAACAATATAAAAATATTTTTCAGCTCACGTTTTGCCAGTGCGGTTTTATCAGGGCTAGTAATAGAAACACATGTACTGGTCTTGGTGTTCTGTCGCTCGAGAATTTCGTAGAGCACCTGTACTTTTGGCAGAGTCGCAGAAAGCTTATTTGTTTTGTTTTTCTACCCTGAGCACTTTCCTGTTACAATATAGTGGATTGGTCGACTGATGGAAGTATTTTGTTATTTTTTTAAAAAGTTATTGTGCATACTAAAAGGATTTAGACAATTTTGGCAATAAACGAATTAACGCCCATAAATGAATCATCTAACCTCACGTCACGCTTGGTTTCTCGAAATAAGGGGAGTCATAAAAGCCAAATTGCCTTTATCCATATACAATAGTTCAATTGCTATCTGCCCATTACGATTATAGTGTGTTCTTTCTTATAGCAAAGCCACATTGGGCAATGTGCTGAGTCCACCGAGGGGCGATTTTAGTGACGGAGATGCAAAGAGGTCGTGAGGACGGGGGTTACGGGAAACCTTATGAATGTAGTGGCTAATGTAACTGATTTGTACCAATATTTACTCTATGAATACACCACGAATTCATTTCATGAATAATCTTAATTTTGATAGGCTCACGTTTGACTGCTTCGACTGCACTTTTCTGCCTCTTTGTCGATCAAGTTTAATTTCTCAAAATTTATTTATTTCAATTAGCTATGAAACGTGACCTAAGTGTTTACTCTGGGGTAGTAGTACTTGCCCCGTCTTTTCTGACAGACAGTACGTTAGTGTGTTATAGGTTACTACTGACGTAAAACCTTCAGTAAAGTTTTATCAGCTTTCACATTTAAAATAACTTATTTTATTTTAAAATATAAATCATATCTTTTCTTTCAGATGCCAAACGCATACTGACACAGAGTATCTTAGTGGCTAGCATGTGGTATTATGAATCCAAAGATTTATAGATTAAGAATTGCTAACAGAATCGTGCTCCGTTCTTTGGCTTTTGTTGTTTTGAATTAAGCACAAAGCTACACAATGGGCTACCTGTGCTCTGCCCACCACGGGTATCGAAACCCGGATTTTAGCGTTGTAAGTCCGCAGACATACCGCTGAGCTACTGGGGGGCTCTTTGGTTGTGTAGCTGTGTTCAGAAAGTGGATATCAAATCCCGTTAATGGTTTAGAACAGTCTAAACATTGATAGTGAGTAATTGTAACTAGCTATCTTCCATCTAGTTAACTAGTTCAAAATTATGGGCGGAACTACAAACAATTTCTATTTAGCTTTGCAGAAATATAAGGAACAAACAAACATGACAAAATCTAATTTTAACCATAGCTCTTTGTATCAGAAATGTTTAATTATTAACCGCAATATGGTTTCTTTTAATTAAATATGTCACGTTGTATTTTATTATTCTATGTAGAAAGGCCATTAAAGCCACAGCCCTATTATTCCCATTACTGGGTGTAACCCACCTTCTGTTTGCTATCAACCCTGGCGATGAATTGGAAACAACCTATATGATCACAAACGCTGTTTTCCAGTCTTCCCAAGTAAGTAATTGCTCTAAGATAACAGCATTATTTACTTACATATCGTTGGGACGTAACCATGTCAAATTTATACTTCTTGTTTAAATAATAAAAAGTAGTACTTGAAATGTTTTCCCTACACAATATATTTTCATGTATTTTCCTAACAATGATGATCCCCTGATTATCGCCTCTTTATTTTCTGATTCAACTACTTTCATAATTTCAGTTTATTAAAATTGGTATTTAAGCTAAAACATCTTGTACCACAAATACGATTTCGCTAACTGTAAAGTTTGATTTTTAACAATTTGTTATTTTATATGTAGTTTAATATACACTGCTGGCCAAAATCTTAAGGCCAAAGAGCATAAAGAAAAAATATGCATTTTGCGTTGTTAAACTCAACCACTTATTTAAGTAGAGCTTCGAAAGATGAAAATAAGAAAAGGGAAAATAAAAAAAAAATTAGCATTCAATAGGAAAAATATGAACACTATGAAATTAGCCTAAATACTAGCTTGTCAAGTATAAGACCATACTGAAACGAAACGTTAATCGGTAAACACGTAACGAAATTTAGTCATTTGTGTTCAAGCATTAGAGTTATCAACATCTCCCACTGACATCTCCTGTGTTACATTGGGTAAAAACATGGCAAAGACTAAAACAGAGCTTAAAGAGTTTGAACGTGGCAGAATTGTCGAGCTGCAAAAGCAAGGTCTCTCTCAACGTGCCATCGCTGGTGAGATTGGGTGTAGTAAAACTGCTGTTGCAAATTTCTTAAAAGACCCAAGAAAATTTCGTCGGCGTTGTGGAAGAGAATTCGACGGGTTATCTGGCAAGAAACCAGCCGATCGTTGAACCAGCTTAAGGCCCTTACGGACGCAGAATGCAGCTCAAGAATAATAAGACGGCATCTACGAGAGAAAGGCTTTAAAAACCGTAAACGTCTTCAAAGGCGTTGTCTACGAAACAACTTGGTTAAACTTTGCTGAGAAACACCAAACATGGAACGTAGAAAAGTGGAAGAAGGTTTTGTTCTCTGATTAGAAAAAATTTAACCTGGATGGTCCAGATGGCTTCCAACGTTACTGGCACGATAAGGATATCCCACCGGAGACATTTTCTACACGACACAGTGGAGGAGGTTCCATCATGATCTGGAGTGCTTTCTCCTTCCATGGAACAATGGAGCTTCAGGTTATACAGGGGTGTCAAACAGCGGCTGGCTACATTGGCATGTTGGAGAGAGCATCCTTATTGACTGAAGGCCCTCGCTCATGTGGAAATGATTGGATCTTTCAGCAGGACAACGCTGCAATCCGCAATGCCTGCAAGACAAAGGACTTTTTCATAGCGAATAACGTGATTCTTTTGGACCATCTAGCATGTTCGCCCGAACTGAACCTCATTGAAAATGTTTGGGGGTGGATGGCAAGGAAACTTTATAGAAATGTACGTCAGTTCCAAACAGTGAATGCTCTTCGTGAAGCCATCTTCACCACTTGGAATAACATTCCAGCCAGCCTTTTGCAAACGCTTATATCGACCATACCAAAGCGAATGTTTGAAGTTATTCGCAATGGCGGCCGTGCAACTCACTACTGTGATCTCTTGTTGGGCATTTTCTACCCTGCTTAGGACTTCTTTTTGGTATGGTCTTAACCTTTTGACCAGCTGGTATTTAGGCTAATTTCATAGTGTTCACATTTTCCCTAAAATGCTAAAAATGTTTTTTATTTTTATTTTCCTTTTCTTATTTTCATATTTTGAAGCTCTTCTCAAATAAGTTGTTGAGCCTAACAACGTAAAATACATATTTTTTTCTTTATATTCATTAGCCTTAAGATTTTGGCCAGAATTGTATACTGTTACCTGGAATTTGTATTTATTCTGTATACTGTGTGGTTATTGTACATGGTATGAAGTCTCACCTCTGTTTCATTATTTTATTATCCGTGAAGGGTAAATATGAAAAACGGTATTGTTACAGTTTTTTATTACGATTACTTACTGCTTTTTATAGATGGTTTAGTGTTCGAATTAGAAACAAAATCTCTGTTTGAAAATTGTACTATTTTCAAAAGCATAAAATGGACATGTGGTTAGGCAGCTCGAATCATAATTTGTAAGTCGCAAGTTCGACTTTCTGTCATCAAACATACTTGCCCTTTCAGTGCTATAATGTGACGGTTAATCATTGGTAACAGTGTAGCCCAACAGTTGACGGTTGGTGGTATTGACTAGCTGCATTCTATTCTGTCTCTCCCTGCTAAATTGCCCCTCGAGAAACTTTCCTAAATGGTTAAGGCACTCGACTCCTAATCTAAGGGTCATGGATTCGAACCACGTCACATCAAACATGCTCACCCTTTCAGCCGTGGGGACGTTATAAAGTGACTATCAATCCCTCTATTTGTTGGTAGAAAAGTAGCTCCAGAGTTGATGAAGACTAGCACCGTCTCTCTAGTCTTACACTACTAAATTAGGGGCGGCTGGCGCAGATAGCCCTTGTGTAGGTTTGCACGAAGTTCAAAAACAAACAAACAAAAACTTTCCGAAATTCGAGTTGTCAATAGATGATTTAAGATATGTCACTTTAAGGTAGGAAATGAAAACAATGAATTTTATTATTAATTTTAAAACTAAATCTAATGAACTAAGATCAGTATTTTAGTCACAACCAATTTTACAAAATAAGCTTGAAATGGAAAATACTCACATAGTTCTTAAGAAATAAATGAGATATACAATAACATTTCTTTCGCGAGTAATTTCATGAGTAATTTTACATCTCAAAATTTTGATCTAACGTGTTTAAACATAGCATTAAAATAAATTTTAATTTCATTCGAACAAATATTGTAACTAATTGCTATTAGGACTAAAGATACACAGGACTGACAAAAATACATTTCAAAACTTCCTAATACAAAAATAAGAAACGCTGAAAGTTGTACGTGAATAAACCTTGCCAACATAAAAATCTATTTAATTCTTTATTTTAACTTATGATGCATCAATTTTCATTTTGCGCTCTCCTATTTCTTCTATGCGTTTATAGAGGTTCGTATTTCTATTACAACTACCTGTTGCTAAACTGTGATATGAAACAAGAAAAGTAATTCGGCGATATTCTACCGAATATTAAATAAAATTATGTTGTTCAGATTAACTTACATAATTTACATTGCACAGCTACAGAACGGTGTTGGATTTGTTTTATTAACATATTGAAATTGTTACTTTTTATTCTTTACGTTCAAACTGCCAAATTATTTATTTTTACTTTTTATAGTTATTCAGAAAGTCAGCTATATCCTGTGTTCTGTTACCTTACGAATATAGCGAACATTTTTATAATGCGAGTGTTATTACGTGGTAGGAATGTACCATACTATTTTTCCTATAGGGCTTTAAGCTGAATTACGTGAATACGAAAAAACAATTGTAATATATATTTGTTTATTCATTTCTGCCCATTGTTCATCCAAATATATTTCTATGTTGCATAATCTGTTCGGTTATTATAATTATTTATACACTTTTCAGTGTACCTATTATGTTTAAGAAATCAGATTTGGCTGTTCTCACTAAAGTACACCGTTCACTTGTACTTCATCCAATAAATATTCATGGAATTACATCACTACAATTTTATCTTGCAGGTTTTATCAGTTATAATGGAATCAAAAGTCTAACGTAGCAGGCGTGGCTTAATAGTTAGTGTCCCATACTATAGATGCCAGTGTTTATGATTCATGTCCGATAACTCCCTCTCCCAGACAAATATTTTAGGGTTTATGGGTGCATAATAAAAGTAGCTGTCACAACCCGCTATTTGATTGGAGTAGTCTAAGAGCTGATTATGGGTGCTTTTAATCTTACAGATTTCTTTCTAATCTATCTGCATGTATTGACAACATTTCCATTTTAAATTCACTGCCGTATAAATTTATCAATAACATCTTTGCTCTGCCCACAGTGAGTGTCGAAACCTAATTATTTTTGTCATTAACTGTTAGTCTTACCACTGAGCCAACGGGAGCTATATTAACGACAAACATTGAAACTGTGAACAATTATTTAACGGTTCAATATTGCGTTCACTATAGCATCAATTCTAGATTTGAACACATATTCTAAATAATAGTTTTAACACATTTTACTGTCAGTGGAAGGGAGGGTGCACTTATATAATAAATTCTGGAACGCCGTCTTAATTAATCAATCCGAAAACAACAAACAACCTGTTTCAGGTTGCCTGTAGCCTGAATCCGAAAGTCATTCCTAAGCAAGCTAAAGTTATTTCGTAGAAATTTGCAAACCGGTATTTCAGTTTGTACAAACACAATACCTCGATTAACAAACTTACTATGTCAGTGCAAGATAATAAAAAAGATAACTAACAGCATATATCAAAGCAAGATACATTTTATTCCAATCAACCTTCAGTGGGAATCTTTAAGATATAGAAGTTGGTGTAACTGCCAAATTCTTTAAAGTTTTCAAATACCAAACAAGTATTTTCTAAGATGTCTCATAGATAGAGACATTCCGAGAATCAAACGTATTAGCATTTGAGCGGTCTTGAAATAAAAACGAATAATAGATATAATTTTATGAATATACATCACATTAGCAAGATAGTTCAGGTAAAAAATAATGTATTTTTCAACCACTAAAAGAAAGTAGTTTTCAGAAATTTTATGAAAATTATTTCTCATATTTTAAAGTAGTCAGTTTTAAGATTCTGCTAAAATGTTTTTAACTGTCTGCTTTTGGTATGAATTAACTCAGTTTAAAAACTTTAGTTATACGTATTTTATTCACCAAAATTATTTACTTTTAACTTATTTAATATTTTTTTAACTTTATATAACACATTTGTTTTGCAAATATTTCTTTGATCTGATGATCAAAATTATTTTAACCAATTTGCTTGATTATGTAAGAGAACGAGCTTGACACCATCACTTAGTAATTTTCACTTGTTCTAAATCATCTTCTTCAGATATCAAGATATAAAAAATGTATGTATGTATGTGTATATATATATATTTCGGCCCGGCATGGCTAAGTGGTTAAGGCACGCGACTCGTAATTCGAAGGTCGCGGGTTTAAATCTTCGTCACACCAAACATGCTTGCCCTTTCAGCTGTGGGCGTTATAAAGTGACGGTCAATCCCACTATTCGTTGGTAAAAGAATGGCCCAAAAGTTAGTGGTTGGTGGTGATGACTAGCTACCTTCCCTCTAGCTTTACACTGCTAAATTAGGGACGGCTAGTGCAGATAGCCCTCGTGTAGCTTTGCGCGAAATTCAAAACAAACAAAATAGCTTTAAAATATTTTCCCTTTTCCATCTCCTAATTAACTGTCACACACCTGAAAAAATTACTTATTTCATTGACTGATTTGTCATACAAAAGCGACCAGACTTCTCCAAAATTTACGTATTGTGCAGACAAGCTAGGTGACACCTTATATGTATGCTAGGTTTCTAAAAGAAAATAAATTAAAAACGTATTTAAGACAAACTTTCTAAAGTTCCAAGTCTAAATGAACTGTTGATAGCTATTTTGATGTATTAAAATATTTTGATTCAATAACATGTATATAGAAAAATATTTTCATTTATTATAGCTGAGATTAACTTATATTTATGTCATATATTTGTGTGTTTCTTTTAGGGTTTGTTCTTAGCCATTCTGTATTGCTTTACAAATTCAGAGGTGAGATTTTATTATTTTATATTAAACTGAAAGTTATTCTAAGCACAATTATTTCTTAGTTTACTTTTACGTCTTTTATTATTCCCAGCTGAAACGCATTTTGATGAGACGTTCTAATTGAGCAAGATCATTAATAATATTCACTAACTTTAAATAATCTTCCTTTTTTTTTTATAAATATAACTTTGACAATTTATTCGCAAATCATCTTGTTTTCAGGTACAAGCAGCAATACGAAATGCTTATGTTCGTTCTCGAATGCAAAGCTCCAAGCGCCAAAGCTCTTCTAGTTCACGAGCTGCCTCCAACATAAATAGTGAAGCTATTGCGGAAGTTTCAAAGAAATGTATTTTACCACTTTATGATTGTCAAGAAACTGAGAATTCTCTCACCAATGAGGATAATAGCAGAGAAAAGCCAGATCACAATCGCCCGTTTCTCAGCTAAACTTCATACCATACGTAATCAGTAGAAACTATTACTTACTATAGATTTTTAAACTGAATTGAATAATTATATATATTTCGTTCTAAAAGCAAAAAAGAAAAACGGTTTCATCTTTGTGTCAGTGTTCAGAACGTATGGCTCTACAAAAGACAAAGGTGGTTTTTGAATTCAAACGTCCATAGATTGCCAAAAAAGATCTTAAAGTTAGTGGTTAACACTCCACAATTACAGATTAAGAACTCTTACACTTACAAACGTAAGAAAGGTAAATGAGGTTGAGAGGAAGGTGTATTGATGCAAGTAAAAACATACCTTATTCTCACTGATAAATTCTGATTATCGTTTTATTTTTGATTTTCCATTTGCTTCTGAGTTTCTTACTGCTACAACTTTGTTTCTAATTTTGACCACATAAACACAACATTCTTCCTTGAAGAAAGCCTCATCTTTATAAACCAACATTCTTGATCTATTTATAGT
This sequence comes from Tachypleus tridentatus, assembly GCF_004210375.1. Classification (NCBI taxonomy): domain Eukaryota; kingdom Metazoa; phylum Arthropoda; class Merostomata; order Xiphosura; family Limulidae; genus Tachypleus; species Tachypleus tridentatus. Next base: position 87,314,494 of record NC_134836.1, on the reverse strand, counting down.
CATTCGCTTATAGAATTACAAATATTTTCAATATATTGGATATGTCATAGCATGAATATGTATTCCAGACATAATATATGTCCTCTGTACAGCACTGTACAAACGTTCATAGAGGGAAAGTTACTCCAAACATATTGTGTCTTGTGTATTTTATCTACTATTTACAATCTAGTTTTAAAGTCTGTATGTCCACTTGAAACAGCTTATAAGATAAAACTGTTACTTTCAAGTGAAACATTTTTTACTACTCTCATTCTTGACTGATGCGTCTACAGCCCTGCATGACTAGGTGGGTTAAGGTACTTGACTCGTAATCTGAGGGTCGCGGGTTCGAATCCCGGTCGCACCAAACATGCTCGCCCTTTCAGCCGTGGGGGCGTATAATGTGACGATCAATCCCACTATTTGTTGTTAAAAGAGTAGCTCAAGAGTTGGCGGTGGGTGGTGATGACTAGCTGCCTTCCCTCTAGTCTTACACTGCTAAATTAGGGACGGCTAGCGCAGATAGCCTTCAAGTAGCTTTGCGCGAAATTTAAACAAACAAACAAACAGACTGATGCGTCTATTTTAAGAATGCCACTGAATATTTCAACACATAACATCTTATAAATCGACCGAATTTCCATGGTAATGTCACACTTCAATTGAGAAGTGACTAATAATGTGCTCTCAAGATGGCTGGTGTTGGTATTAAAACTTTAATTAAAATAAAGTACAGACAAACATTTCGACCGTCTTAGGTCATCTTCAGGTTAACAAAGAGGGAATATTTTTGTGTTACTGTAAAGTTGAATCTTTTGTTGAGCAGATGTATCTCTTAATTGTTTAATTGTTGGTGGGATACGTTAATTAAGAGATTGTTTGATGGTTCGTCATGTTGACATTTTTTTTGTTATTGGTACCTTGGTTTATCTAGCTTTTCGTTGTAACTGATCTTCTTTTCCTTATAGTTCTTATTGTTGATTTGATTGATCTTGCATTGTGTGAGTCCATAAATGTCTGGTTGAATGCAGCAGGCCAATTTATGGTCTAGATTCATTTTTTGTTTCTGCAAGCTGTTTAGTTCTTTGTATTTTGAATTAAAATAATTTTTGTTTCTTTTTTGTAAATTATGGATAATGTTTATACACTGATTAAAATCTTGGATACTTTTATCCTCACAAAATTATGGATTAGTTTTTTTCTTTCGGCACTGTTGAATGAAAGAAATACCATTTCTTCTGTATATAACTTTTTGATTTAAGTTTCCAAATTGCGTTAGGATCACACGAGCGTGTGTGGTTAACACTGGCGTGATGTAGGTGAGTTCAGGCATTATGAAGTTTAACTAGAGAATACAACACAGAAAGAAACGCTATGAACTTGCACTTCTCGTACAATCACCGTGTTAACCTGAAAATATATCTAAGAAGGTCAAAACATTGTTATGTACTTTATTTTAATTAAAGTTTTAATACCCATACCAGCCGTCTTGATAGTAGATTTTTACTTCAAGTGGGTTTCTCGTCATCACGAAATGACTGATAAGATAAGATGATAGGCCCAAGTTTTTGCAAGTCGTTACAATCAGTAGTTATTTCACTTGACTTCATCATTTACCTCCCTCCCCATTCCAGTGGCTCAGCAGTAAGATTAAGAGCTTACAACGCTAAAGATAAAGGTTAGATTCTTGCAGAAATGGTCAAAGCACGGATGGCCCAATGTGCAGCTTCATGATTAGCAATAAATATAAACAAACTACCAATAGAAGACACTTAATGTGATTCCTTTTGCATCTTTGCAAACTTTTCAGCCCATTATATTATATGGTTTGCCAAATAAGCTGTCCTATGTATAAACACTGATTTTATAATAACCCTTTAATATAAGCAGAACTTATGTTTTGCCTTATCCGAAAGAGGTAACTTGCTTACCAAGATAAAATAAAAATAGAATTGCAATAATGAATGCCATTATAGCATTTTTTGGACAGAATAAAACTTAATTTTAACAAATTTAGTTTTCTTAAGTATATCCTTTATAACTGCTTGTCACAAGCAACAAAATGCGAAACGTCTGGTGAGCGTTTAGTCATGTATATATCGGAACAGCATTGAATAGTTCCTAAGGTGACATCCCTAAAACTATCACATCCAGGTTTCTGACTTATTTTCATCTATAGGAGTACTTTAGTAATCTTAAGTTAGGTTTCGTTAATTATAAAATTACGTAAAATTAGCGTCCTTCTCAACTTTTTAAATTACAGATGGCATTCCGTTTTCTGTTTGTTTTTTGAATTTGGCACAAAGCTACTCGAGGGCTATCTGCGCTAGCCATCCCTAATTTAGCAGTGTAAGACTAGAGGGAAGGCAGCTAGTCATCACCACCCACCCCCAACTCTTGGGCTACTCTTTTACCAACGAGTAGTGGAATTGACCGTCACATTATAACGCCCCAACGGCTGAAAGGGCGAGCATGTTTGGTACGACTCTCGGATTACAAGTCGAACGCCTTAACCAGCCTGGCAATGCCGGGCCTTCCGTTTTCTAATCTTAATTCTGTTTGTAAGAAAAGTTGCAACTTTATACATAAAACTAGCTCATCAAAATAGATATAAGAAAATGACTACACAAGGGTGTTTTTTATAAGCAAAAATTCAGCATTAAGAATATACGAAGGTGTGTAACATGAGAAACTACATACTTTTCGCTGAATTATTGTCAATATAGAGGGTAGTAGCTTGAGATATCAACAACATACAAATAGGTGTCACAAAGGCAGACAACTTCGATGAAACATAAAACTGTGAAATAAACTGAAGGTCTCATAGAAAGTTAAAAATTTGGGGAAGTAGGCTACTTCAAGTTCACATTCTGAGATCTATAATTCCTCTCTATTGACCACTTTTTTTGTTAAGCTTCTAGAGAAATCATAAATAAAGGGTAACAATAATCTAGTTTTATAGTTAGGACCTGAGCCACTGCATAACAGTTAAAGCGAAGTCTTAGTCACCTTTCATTACTATTCACAGTGAAGGGGATAATTTTTAATATACCGTATACATGTACATATTTTTAAAGTCATTTATTTTCCATTGAAATACTTCAAAAGTATATCCATGTAGAAGGTTGAACGTTTTTTAAAAATGCTGTTATATAGCCCCGATTCTAGTTATTCTTTCGTTTTTTGGGTACCGGAAATAGCTTAGTTATTAATGTACTCGGACTGCGAATCTATAAACTCATGGTTCGCGACCCGTTGTTCTAAGAATACACTCAATAGTTTGGAGTCGTGGTTGCGCTATAAGAGTGAAAGCCAAATTTGGTCAGCTAAATGTGGCCTCAAAATTTGACAGTGAAAGCTGTGGACCAGTTTTCTTCACTCTAGCGCTCAGTTTAAATTAAGAAACGGTTACTTGCACATAGTCCTTTTTATAGCCTCACATAAAAATTCTATGAAACCTAAATTATTATTAATTTTTCCGTCATCGAATTTATGCTTTTATTTCTTTTTATTATTCGGAAGTTGATCAAGATGGTATCGTAACACATATTCAATAACACTAAACTGATAAACAACGATTTATAGGCATCACAAAGAGCCTTTGTTTTAGGAGAACACGCTACGTGTTTCGGCTGATCATTGGTCAACATGGCATTTATACCAGTGAAAAACAAGCAGTGAAATAGAATACTTAAAAGAAATGGAAACAATGAAAGCTATTTTAAGATAATACTATTTCAGCTGCATGAAATGAAAAAACATTTGTTTCAGGTTAGGACCCAATAAATTCTAAATATTTTTTCCTTAGGATTTAACTTATGTTGATGTGTAGTTCAACTCACCGTGTTTGTTCACTCAGCCTTACTTACTGGATAAACAGCGAACAATAGTATCCATGACAAAACGTTAAATATATGTAGTAAGCGGCTAAAATATTCAAATACACTGTACAGGATTTTTATTATCGGAGTTTTCAAACGACTAGGCAAGAACATTGTACAAAAATTAATCATAGATGGATATGCTCTGTAATGTCACGTTCGCGTAACTGACCTTAGTTAACTGTGATAAATAACTCTAGTTGAACAACTGAACAATTCTAATTTTAAAAGACTTAAAAAGTCTATGGTGTTACAACGCTAACATCAGGTGTTTGATTCCCCTTGATGGACTCAGCAGATAGTTTCATGTAGCTTTGCTATAAGAAAACACACGCACAGAGAAGGCTTTAAAAATATGAAAAAATCAAGAGCAAGAATATAGCAATCTAAGTTATCCAGTTATTATAAATTATTGATAAAACTATCAGTTATTGTTAGAATCGTTAAGCCTTACCAATGTGTCTTAAATGTGCAATATGTTAGTCAGCTTTCTTCGTTTATTAATTTTTCATTCAAAATCAGAATTACACTTAATGTTTCACTTACAGAATTTCCAGAAATTGTTATGTAAATGTATAATTTCTAACACTAATGCTTCATGTAAAAGATTCATGAAAATGTTTTAACTCTGTTGTTATATGTTGTAATGATATTTTGTAGTCAGACCAATAAAGTGATTAAACAGTCTCGTGCGTAAACATGTTCTTTTAAATGTCTAATAAGAAATGTCCATAAGTATATTATACAGTAGCCCAGAAACTGACCAAAGGCTATTACAACTGAGCTTAATTTCCAAATATTATTTATTTAACACCAAGTACAAGTACTTTTGAAAAAAATACAAAAAGTAGCTTTCATTTTCTAGGAGTTAAAGTGAGTAGTTGAGATTACCTGATATGCTGGCAGAGCAGTTGAGAATACGTGTAACGCTGGCAAAGTAATTGAGAATACCTGGTAGACTGGTTTAGTCGTTGAGAATACTCGGTACACTGGCTGAGTAGTTGAGAATATCCGGTACGCTGGCTGAGTAGTTGAGAATACCCGGTACGATGGTTGTGTAGTTGAGAATACCCGATACACTAGCTGAGTAGTTGAGAATACCTGCTACGTTAGCTGAGTAGTTGAGAATACCTGTTATGCTGGCAAAGTAATTGAGAATACCCGGTACACTGGCTGAGTAGTTGAGAATACCCAGTATACTGGCTGAGTAGTTGAGAATACCCGGTATACTGCCTGAGTACTTGAGAATACCCGGTACACTGGCTGAGTAGTCTTCTTCAGTGCTTTCTTCATATACTTTAAAGTGAAAATATTGAAAGCCTCTACAAGTATTGCTTTAATTACTTCTTTTTTATTAGATTGCTTCAGAATTTAGAAGACAGTTGAGCTCAGGAAACATGATTTATCGCATTAGGTTTACCGACCTTCATTCATTTACTTGAACTTATATAACATGAAAGTGGATCCAGAGATACAAAGTTTGCGTTCCATTAGAGTACAACCATTCTCCGCTCCTTACATGCGTAGGACATTATTAGTATGATAATCAAATTCCAATATTCGATTACAATAACCCAAAAGTTGACAGTATATGATGAATAGCCGTATTTCCTTTACTCTATGGACTTAAAATTAAAGGATAAGTAGTTCAGATAGCCGTTATGTCATAGCCACCCGAAATAAACATCTTTTTCTTCTTCCTCTGTGTAATATAGTTATAGAGTGGTTCCTTTCAAGATCCTTGTCATTCACTCATTAATTTATCAGTTTATTTCAGATTTAATTTGGAGTTATCGTTGTCTATTGTTATTCACATAAAATAGATATTTTTTATTTCTGTTATTGTTGTTTTTATAAAGAATTTGCTCTCATTGACGTGCAAAATAATTCAACAACAAAATATGATACTTGTATTTGATTAGAGTTATATCTCTATTATAACAGCGGTCTTAAAGTGTTCATAGTTCAGCTGTGGCAGGAGGTTGTTGCCAAAATATGTTAGAACTGTGCGTTTACCTCCTGTTCATATGTTAGGTTCTAAGTGCTTTAACCCATACCTTCCAGAAATCTTCTGCGAATCACCATCCGTAGCTGGCTATGGATATGGTAGTTATCCATAACAATAATTTTTAAAAAATGTTAAAGAAACAAGATAGTACAGCCTAATTTTTGTTGTTAAAAACTTCCTTATTTTATATATTTTCGAAACTCCACTAGTCCAAGTGAATATAACCATGTCATACCATTCAGCACCTGCGTAATTTAAACTTGAAAAAAAAGTCAAAAATTACGTTTCTTAAAACTGAACTTATACTAAACTACTAAACATTTTCGTGGTAGAAGAAATTTTCGAATCACTTCGTTATCTTTTACTTTAATAAATATGTTTAACTGAAAACTCAGTGATAGTAAAAGAAAAATCAATAAATATATTGTTTACTTTAGGATGTAACTAAATAATGCGAGGTCAACAGATGAAGATTCGGTTACTCTATTCAATAGTTTCTTCGTCTTTACTTGGTAATAGTCCTGTGTTTATTATTTAACAGCCTAGTTTGATAGTTTTTAAGCCTGTTTTTATATAACTTAAAGAAATGAATAGTTTTTAGTGTTTAAATTTAACTTCGTGTACATTATGTTGATTCTTATGTAATAAAAGGGCAAAATTAGTGTCATCAAAAGGCTTTGGTATAATAATGTATTTCTTACAACTAATTTCAAGCATCAATATTTAAAGTCCACTGGGAATTTTGATCATTGTAATTTATTATATAACATTCATAATTTCATAAAATATTTACAAGACATCCTGCGTGAAGTCATGAGAATTAAAATTTTTAATTTAATGTTTATTATTTGTGTGTGTGTGTGTGTGAAATATTTATTTGAAACTACATATGTGAAATTTTTTTAATATTAACTAAATTTAAACGTTTAAATTTTTCTCACTGCTAATTTATAATATTTTCAAATATAAAGTATTTCCATCTGCAAATGCCAATAACCACCTGTTCCTGAAAACTCTAAAAGGAATTTTAATTAACGTATTAATTTTAACAAATATATTCTAATGATTCCCGCTTTCACTGGTTGAGATTAAAATTCTAAAACTGCATTGTAAGCTCATATTTAAAAGTATGTATAACACTGATTTACTCAGGCTTTTGTACTTTCATTCCAATGGATACATACACATCTTTACCTCTAGAGCACTACCGCGTGAATTCGTAGTTTTGTATCACGATGAATACAGGAAATCCTCTTTTAAACTTTTCAGAGTTTATTAGTTTAATTATTACGTTATTAATCACTGACTAATTTCTTGAAATTTTTTTTGTATAACTAGATATTAATCACTAACTTAAAAAAAAATATATTATTGTACGTTTCGGCTCTTAATCAAAGAAACTGTTTCCAAATTGGTAGTGGTGTTGATTCAGTCCTGAGTCTTCTTGATGGAAAGCTGGTATTTTAACCACTCGACGTGTTAATGTTCATATTATATTTACGAAATATCTAGATAAGAGTGAATCTCTGCAGTTAATTAGAATAGCCTTGTTCGTGCATTTAGGTAAGCAACAGAAGTGTAGGGTGGTGCTGTTGTGTAGTGTCAGCTGCTTAACTGTCCATGTTAACTAACTTGAAATTAAGCATAAAGCTACGCAATGTATTATTTGTCCTCTGCCCGCCACGGGTACCGAAACTTAGTTTCTAGCGTTGTAAGTCCGTAGACATACCATTGTGCTCATGGGCGGCATTTTTTTGAGGAAGTTAATAATTACATGGTCATATAAGTATTAATTATGACGGCATTTGAGATGTGACTGCTACAACCACACAGGGAATACTTTAAAACATCACATTATGTAGTCATGGATACAAAACAGTGAAAAAAATGGGTCAGTTTTTGTGTGTTTCTTTGTTTAATTTCGTACGAAGTTACTTAATAGATATCTAATTTTAAAGTGATAAACTAAAGGGAAGACAACTAGTCAACAGCATCCACCTACAACTCTTGCACTACTCTCTAGCAGCGAATAGTAGGATTGAACATCACATTATATCTCTTCCATTATTGAAATGGCGAGCATGTTAGGTGAAGGAATTCGAACTTACAACCCACAGATTACAAGTCTAATGCGCTAATCACCAGGCCCTAAAATGGGTCGGAGTTTTGGGTAACAATTTTCCTTCATACAATTCCTCATTCTGAAATCAATGAATTTTAAAAGAAACAATTGTTGCTAGAGCTAATATTTTTATTATAATGATGACATAACTCTATCAATGTTATTCTTCATAACCAATTAGAAAGTCGTAGCAATTTCCTCCATTTAGTATAATCAGTTTTAACTTTCTGGTAAATAATGAAATATTAAACCATGTGCCTTTCTGTTTTTTATTGTTTGTCTAAAACTAAATCTAACTCTAAGAGTGTCGTTTATAAAGGCAGTAGCCCAAAACTGAACACAATATTCCAAATGTGGCCTAACCAGTGAACTGTGCAATATAATTATAACCTTTTTAAACTTATATTCAGTATTTCCGTTGATACAACCTAAAATCCTATTTGCTCTACCACTAGCAACAACACACTGCTTTGAGACTTAGTAACTATTACACCAAGATTCCTTTCCTTCATATTACTTTTAAACTTATTTCCATCAAATTATATTTATAATTCATTATCTTGCATTTATTATAACTAAAACTCATCTTCCATTTATTTACTTGAATCTCTAAATCATCTAAATCCTTTTGTAAACCACCATCATATTTTTTACAGCTAGAAACACCCAAGACTTCAACACTATCTGCAAGTTTAAGTAATTTATTGACTATTCTGGGCACTCCACTTGTGACATTAGTCCAGTTTGACTGAACTCCATTTATAGCAATCCTCTGCTTTCTTCCATTCAGGCACTCTTCCATCCAATTTGCTAACTTATCCCCCACATCGATAGAGACAATTTATTTTTACAAGTCTTTTATATGGCACCCGGTCAAAGGCTTTTTAAAAATCCATATAACCAAATATACGCTCTTACCTTCATCTACAACGAGTAGTAACCTTTCCAAAGCACGTCAACTTATTTGTAAGGTAAGAGTTTCTCTCAGTGAAACTATGTTGATGATCCAATAAAATTCTAAGCTTTGTTAAACGACTCTATGAAGTATCTTTCAACAGACTTTCCAAAAATTTCCCCACAATTGATGTACGACTAATGGGTCTCTAATTTATGGGGCAGTTTTACCACTTCCCTCTAAAAGCGGTACCTACCCAATATTCAAGAACTGGCAAAAAAATAGCAGCTAGTGGCTTACTTATCCAATCTTTAACTTCCTTCAAAATCCTCGGGGAAATATTATCTGGCCCAGTAGCCTTATCTTTTTTCCCAGTTTTTTTTTTTAACCAGCTCAGAATTAATACAGCGATCTTGTTTGATCTCGTTTCCATTATTGCAAAACATGAGAAGTTTAATTACTCCCATAAATAATGAATGTCAAGAATGACATAAAATATTCATCCATATCAGTTCTAGGTGAACTTCTGCAGAAGAATAGTGCTGGAGGTGATACGTCACTCATCATATTTGATGATCTTTCCACATCATACTTTTGAAATAGCGGCCATTTAATTCTGAAATGGTGACATAAAAACATTGTATTTAATACTAAGTTGGATAACGTCCTTTGCCCATAATGTAATAGATGAATTCAGTTGGGTCTTGATCTTTCATTATAGCAGTTTTTTCAATACAATGGACAGGAAAACTGTCAGTAAATGTTGTATATGCATTTACATGTATTCATTCGAAATAAACTTTAGGTTCAAGTAATCTGTTTAGTATCCAGGTTCATTTACAGTACTGTCATTTTGTCATGTGCATTGGTATGTTCATCATTTTCATCATAAGTTCCTGACAAGAAAGTACATACTGATTGTATCGAATGATGTTGAAAGTTGCAGAGACATGTCCTCGTCAAAGTATATATTTTAGGCTTATTATCATAAGATAGATGCACAACAGGTAATAACAATAATAATAACAACAATTCAAAGGTTTATCTGTTTGTTTTGAATTTCACGGCACATTACACAAGGGCCATCTGCGCTAGTCATCCATAATATAGCTGTGTAAGATTAGAGGGAAGGCAACTAGTCATCACCACCAACCGCCAACTTTGGACTATTCTTTTACCGACGAACAGTGGGACTGACCGTCATATAATAACGTCTCACGGCTTAAAGGGCGATCAAGTTTGGTGTGAGGGGAATTACGAGTTGAGTTGAGTGCCTCAACCAATTTGCCATGCCAGGCCAAAATTCATAGAGCATTAGATTCACAGTCCAACTCGCTACTACTGGACCACACTTGGCCCACAAGCATAAGATTAATCTGCTAGGAAACAAAGTCCAAAGATGACAAGTAGTATTAAATGTCTGCTTCCTATGAAACAAAAACAGTCTCAAAGTTTGGAGCGATATATGATATTGTCTGTCTGCTTTTTTTTCTTGTCTATCACTTCCGAATTATAAACAGCTGGTTCACATAGTTCTTAGTAGCTTAATGCAAAATTCAACAATGAAAGAAAAGTCTTACGCTTGTGATGAAACAGAACATAACAGTTCACATGTGAAAGGCTTTTCTAAGCCTAAGGCTCTGTGTTGTTGTTTTTTGAGATAATAAATGCCAACCAACAAATTGTAAAGGTATTCTTTAGTGTTACGAAGTTAGGTGTAGGAACCCTTAGTTGGGTTTGAGTGAGGTGAGAAAGTGGCCAAATTTTTTAATCCCGTATGAGTTTAGGAAACGATTTAGAAGTTATAAGAACTTCTTTCATTTATGAAGTGTATAATCCTAATTACGAAAAACAGATGCAGGACCGTAAAAGAAAGTAATCCTTTGAGTGAATTTTGAAGGAAAGGATATAAAGGACGGCGTTTAAAAAAAGAAAGAAAGACCGTGAGATCTGAGAGAGACCGAATAAACCGAGAGAGAGGCGAAAAAAGAAATACTACATCACCAATAAGGAAAAAAAAAGTTCTAAGTCTATGTGTTATTGATTATTGTAATAAACAGCAGTGTATAAGTATGAGACTGTTCAATATAAACATAAATAAAGCGTGAATAAAGTTCAAGAGAACAAGATGTGCAAATGTACCACGATCATAAAAAAATGGTGTCAGAAGTGGTCTACAACATTCTTAATGTATGGTAATGTTAAGAAGTGCAATAGAAGTCATATGCAGCCATAAAGCTCTTGGAGCTTATTCAAATGGGATACAAATGACAGTATTTTATGCACAAGTCTCTCTTCATTCTCTTGTATTATTGGTTACTGTTAGCTAAAATTCACTCTAAGATGTGCAGACACTTCTTAAATAAAATCAAAGTTAAATGATGTGTATGCTTCATGCCTTTATCCACAACTTTTAATTTTTGCTTTGTTATATTCAAAGACTAAACAGCGTCTCTCGTCTTAGTCACTATTGTGAAATTATTGAGACCCTTTCACAAATTTTGATTTTTCCTTTATTTAGGAAATGTTTAGCATTTCCGATTTGAAAACTAAATCACACAAGAATTCTATGATAACACTGAAACTCCAATAAATAACAAACAAACCTTATTTTTCAAGTCTTTCTTTAAGTTTTCTATGTCATTGTATCCTAGAACGGTTGGTATGGGTATTAACACTTATCTATAAGTAAAGAACAACGTTTCGATCTTCCTAGGTCATCTTCTTTGTTAACAAAAATAACCTAGGAAGGTCGAAACGTTGTTCTCTGCTCATCATTAAAAGTGATAATACCCACACCAGCCATTCTGAGATACACTTTTATTTCAAGTGGGTTTCTCGTCATCAAGAATGTTTATGTTACTGTTCTTGCCAGGTAGCTAAGAGTTTATTTATCTGAACCTGTCTGTCATTGCCTTCACCAAAGGTCTGTATTCACGGCTACTAAAGATTTTACACCATCGTAAATTACCAATCCTCCAAATACAGATATGTGTACCACAAAGAACAGTAAACTGGTCCTGGACAATATTTTTCTTCATTCAAAATGAAAGCCCTTTTTTCATGCGATGTTGGAACTAATGATCATGTGGCACCGAATTATTCATAGGGTCATTTAAATTATGATTTATTCTGACATCACAGACTTTACTGTTCTAATATCAGTGTAAATCACATTCAGAGGCTTGGTTGTGGAAAGTATCTATGCCTGTCAGATGTGGAGAAATGTGATGAAACTATTTTTTAGTAATTCTAAATAGTCATTATTGCTCAAAGTTGCAGAATCGCTAGCATCTAAGCTATGTACTTATTAATGATGCTGCTTTCTCACCCTCTGATATAACAAAGCTGACATATCAAAGTCAGCTAGCAGATAGTTTTATACCTACATTGTATCTTTTACTATATACTACAACTCATACGTTACGTAAGTACATGAAATAATAATATATAAATTTAAATCAAAATTCTACAATTGTTTGATTACGCTAATTCTTGCCAATAACATGAAGTGTCGGCTGGTGCTGTTTTCTTAACTAGAGGCATCATCACATTTTTGGCATACATTTTACAAATATATTAAATGTTTATGTCATAAAGTTAAGTAACTATGTATCTATATCTCTGTATGTGTGTGTATACAAATGTACACACACTGTTAGTAAGCACGAGCGTGAGCTAGTGGTTAGCGCGTTCAGATTCATGGTTTGCGATGAGTTTTCTGCACTTTGGATACTTGAGTGAGTTATGGGAGTGACAGTCAAATCTTACTGTTCAATCAAAAATTTTAAAAGGACAATAATTTTTTCATTAGTTGCTAGACGTTTGGCGTATAACAATTTATACTTCGCGCAAAATATAGTACCTGGTAATAAAATGACTAAACTATATAAGATCAAATAAGTCCTTCCACCACTTTGCCCCCTCCTAGTGGCACAGCAGTATGTCTCCGGACTCACACTGCTAAAAACCGGGTTGCGATACCTGTGGTGAGCAGAGCACAGATACCCTCGTAGTATAGCTTTGTGCTTAATAATAGGTAAGTAAACAAACATACCACTTTCAGGCCCTGCATGTCCAAATAATTAGGACGTTCAACTCAAAACCTGAGAGTCGTGGGCTCGACTCTCCGTCCCACCAGCCACTTCTTGACCTTTCAGCCGTGGAGACGTTATTATGTTACAGTTAATCTCACTATTCGTTAGTAAAAGAGTAGCCTTAGTTTAACGGTGCGTGATGATGACTAGCTTCCTTCCCTCTAGTTTCCCACTATTAAATTAGGTACGTCTAGTGCAAGTAGCACTCGTGTGGCTCTGCGCGAAATTCAAACTAAACCTACAACTTGCATCGACTTGAAAATACAGACCACCTAATCAGATTAACAGAAACAGTTAGAGACAGCTTTAACATAAATGAATGCACTGTAGCTTCCTTTCTCGACATTGAGAAAGTATTTGTCACGGTGTGGCATAACGGGTTACGCCACCGGTTAACGGAAATGGATTTACCCCAGGGAATTATTCGTTGGCTGTCTAACTTCCTGGAAAATAGAACTTGTAAAGTACAGTGTATATGTGAATGACGTTCACTCAGGTCCTTTTCACCTGAGGCAGGAGTTCCGCAGGGAGGGGTAGTAGCCCTATCATCATGTATGTGAGTAATATGCCATTGTCGGACCTAAATTTAAGTATTGCAACCAATTTGCTAACGATGTAGCGGTATGGAAAAGTAGCCCCACACCTTCAATAGCAGCAACAAACCTCCAACCAGTCCTGAATAATTTAGAAGAATACTGCCAGAAGTATAGAATAAAAATAAATATTCCGAAAACCAAGTAATATTATTCAGCAGATTAAATAAACTGAAAAAAGATCCACCCAAGTTATACATGAATGGATCACTTTTATAGACTGTTACTTCTGCAAAATTTTTTGGATTAATTTATGTTACCAAATTAACGTGGATACAGCATACAAACAATATCCTGATTAGAATCTGGAAAAGAGCAAATTATACAAGAAGTTTCTCAGGTAAAATCAAAGAACGTCACCTGATAATATAATAAAAATCTACAAAACATACACTAGACCTATAATAAAATATGCATCTCCTGCCTGGATAAACATAACCCAAAAACAATTGAAGAAACTACAAAAAATACAAAATTCAATCTTACCTTCAGCCTATGAAGTACCACATAGCACTTCATCCACATTCATGCACAAGTATGCAAACATAGAGACAAAATCTGTAAGACTCTTGCATAATGCACTAAACTATTTTAATAAGAATTGGTATAAAAATGATTTAATGTGTGATCTCGACAGATGCTGCAGGGTAGCCCGTAAGTCCCTACCCATCCATATGTTATTATGTTATATTCAATTACGCATGTATTATAAATTTGTTTCTTTTTTTTTCAGAGAAATATGGCCGATGTAAGCCCATTTACACTTGAAGAGCGTATTGTGACAAGTACGCATAATATTGTTCAGCGAGAATGAGGGACAGCACCAGGGGCGTAGATCCTGGGGGATGGGGTACACTTCATTTTAGGTGGAGGTATGGTGCATACAATCATCCCCCCTACAGTTTGGTCTGTTGAATTGTTTTATTGCATCACAGACCTACAAATTGTGTGTTTGTTCTTGTGATTCTCGTGTTCTTACCAATCGAATTACATAATTAGGCTTAGATATAGGCTTTTTCAGTAGCCGAAATGTACATCTTTAATATAGGCGTGCTTCTAAGCTTTTAGATCTAAGCGATAGTTCGTAAGTATCAGTCAGTAGGCCTAAGTATACATACAAGACTTGCAAGCACTATCACAGAATCTACCTACGTTTTGTACGTAGTGTAAGTTTAAGTAAGATTTTCATCACAACAGATTAAACAGAACATGAAATTCGAAAATATTACTCCCAAGCGTAAACTCCTGTGATCTAGATCTGGCAGGCCATTTGTAGCTTATAGCTGCATCCATCTTATGTGTATATTGTGCGGTTTTCCTACGCCATTTGTTCTTATGCATCTCTAGACGGTTTTATTGTCGAACGCCTTACTCTCCTTAGCTGCCGAATCCGCTGACCATAGTGTATGTTTAGTGTACAGTTAACGACAGGTTCGGGCCGCTCGGATCCAGACGCGCCCTACATTACCCCCCTCCGCTCCCTTTAGTCTGAGCCTCGATTTTACAACAGGGCTCATTAAACCTGTGTTTGTGGCCCTCATTAATCCATGAAATTTCAGATTATCACCGCACTCTAATAAAGTGCTGGTGCTTTATGGTAAAAGAACAATATATTTTCTTATCATAGATAGTAAGAATATTGTACTTTATTGTATAATTAGAACACAAAAGGAGCGATTTCAACGACCTGAAGCCTCTACTCGAATTGTATTGCTAGTTTTTGTTTAGGTGTTTTTATTTAATAGACGTGCTTATAGACAACGTGTTTGCCTTTTGATGAGCTTTAACAGGAATATAATATATTTGTGATTGTTTAAGTATTTTTTGAGAAACTTGCAATTACTGGTGTTGTAACTAGCACACATTATTGCCCCAGCGATGCCCAGGCGGTCAGTCGGCTCGGTAATCACTGTGAGGTTCGCGCGTTCGACTTAAATACATTGTACGGTTCAGTCCTACTTCCATTCTGTTCTATCATCGTTCGTTGTACATTAGAGTTTTTCAATAAAGTCTATATTTTAGCCTCTTGAGTCATCTGGGAAACAGATTCCAATCATAACAAGCAAGCATCTGAAACTTTCCGATATTAGACAGTTCTACAAGCCAGTTACTAGTACTACAAGTGACAATGCAGATGCAGATAATCCAACAACCTCAAGCAAAGGAATAGAAACTTGCCATACAGAGGAAATACCATGTTCATCAGAGGACGAGTCTGAAAATGCTTGTGCAACTATTGCACATCATGAACCACCAGATAGTTGTGAAACAAGTTTGTGCAGTAATGAAAAATCTGGCATTCCACAGATACAGTGTGGAAAACCATATCATCCAGACGCACAGCTAATATCACGACAGAAAGCAAAATCTCAAAATATCAACTTCCAGGACAAGTGGTTTGATGAGTTCCCATGGCTGCACTTCGACAATCAGACTCAAAATGTCATATGCTTTCATTGTGCCAGCGTGGAAGATAGAAGCCTTTTTACAGGGAAATTGGAGTATACCTTCATATCCACCGGTTTTTGCAACTGGAAAAAGGCAAAACAGAAATTCAACAAACACTAATCCTCCTCTCAGCAGAGATTCGCTATATCTCCAGAAGGTTCACTTGATGTAACTCCAGTGACTGTCCAGTTACATGATGGAAAAAAGAAGCAGCAGGAAGAATGCAAAAGAAGTCTAGCCAAAATATTCAGAAGTTTACGTTTCTTACTGCATCAAGGTTTAGCATTACGTGGACATACTGATACGGAGGGGAACTTCCTGCAGTTAATAAAGCTCCTGGAAGAGGAAGATCCTAAGTTGACGGCCTACTTATCAAAGAAAATCACATTCATATCACCCCAAGCTCAGAATGAAACAATGGAGATGTTCAGCCATCAAATACTGAGGAACAAAGCACACGAAGTGCAGCAAAGTAAAATCTTTGCATCAATGGTTGATGGCACTCAAGATGTTACAGGCACCGAACAGGAAGCAATATGTGTACGATACGTAGATGAAAACCTTGACGTTCATGAGACATTTCTTGGTTTGTACAGTGTTTCCAATACAACTGATGAAACAATATTCTCGACTATACTTGATGTACTGACTAGACTCAATTTACCACTGTCAGGATTTAGAGCACAAACTTATGATGAAGCCGCTAACATGAGTGGCACGTACAGTGGATGTCAGGCAAAAATAAAAGAGAAGCAACTGTCAGCTTTGTGTTTTCGCTGCAGAGCACACAAAGCTAATTTAATAAAGCAACATGCAGTTGAAGCTTGTGAATGTGTTCGAGATTCTATCCAGTGGGTACATGAACTTGGTGTCTTGCTTCAGAGGTCAGGCAAATACAAGACAATCTTTAAAAATATTGTATCGTCAGATAGCCACATTGGTCCAGTTAAATACATCCACCCACTATGTCCAACACGCTGGTTGTGCCGCCTATCTGCAATTACATGTGCTAATGATCACTACAGTGACATTGTTGATTCTTTGTCTGAATTAGCAAATGAAAATCAGATGTAGTAAAAGCACGAGGCTGCTGGACAGATTTGACAAAGAAACGACAGATTTAGGATTGTTGATGGCTCAGCATCCATTAGCTGCATTAGAGGAACTAAACCGTGCATTCTAAGCAAAATCAGCGACAGTATCTGGCATGATTGAAGCATCTGCAATGACAGTTGAGCAATTGCGGGTATTGCGAACAGAGGAAAATTACAAAAAGATATTTGATGAAGCTAAGAAAAAGGTAACTTACCTAGATCTGGTGCCTATTGAACTACCACGCATTCGCCGACCCCCCAGAAGGATCACAGATGATGGCTCAGCACACCATTCTGCAACAGCTAGAGATTACTACAAAAGCCAATTTTGAAGTTGTGGACACAGTCATAGAACATCTGACCACTAGATTCAATGCAGACAACAATGACTTGAAGCAATATCTGGCACTTGAGAACATGATCACCTCTGGCAAGATTGACAACTCGGTTATAAACTTCTATCCAGAAATCTCTGCACAACGGCTCGAGTTTCAGTTGCCCATGTTCAAAGGAACAACAAAAGCAGTATCTTTGAAAGGTGCAAAGTATGCTTACTGTAAGATGCATGAAGCAAGCCAGCAGATGTTTAGTGAAGTGTTTCTTCTCATGAAAATTTTGCTTGTATGTCCAGTATCCAGCTGCGAATGTAAACGCAGATTTTCTGCATTAAGACGGTTGATGACGTGGTTAAGGTCAACTATGTCTCAGTGCCGCCTCAACCATGTGGCAGTTTGTCACACTCACAAAGATGAGGTCGACAAGATAAATATAGAAGAGCTTATGAAAGAATTCATAAACAGATCATGACAAAAGAGGTCTACGTTTGGGAACATGTAGACTAGAGGACTAAATAAATCTTACTTCAATAAAAAGTAATTATGCGCTACATTGTATTGATGTGTAATTTTAAGAGTTCGCAAAGACATTTAATTATTTTTATCAAACAACATAAACAGTTTTTCAGTAGATATAAACTTATCAAGGGTAATTACTAATTTTATTAATATTTGAAAACGTAATTCATGTAATGAAAGTTATTAGTAACCTTGTTATAATGGTCATCTTTTATACTGTGCAGTGTGCAGGAATAAATTCATGTGGCAGTTAATTTGTGACACATTTGTCTTTATTCTATTAACATTTTGAAATCTGTTCACAATACCTCACTTATACAAACCTACATGGAAACCTTGAAGTATCGTGGCAACAAGATTACTCTGTGACTGCATGTTTTCAGCTTTCAGGTTCATGTAATCAGAAATTACCAATTTGCAAATTGGTTTACTAGAAATCCAAATCCAATATATATATATAAATATATATAATTTATATATAGAAATATAACCCGTCACTTATTTGAGAGCATCCAATTTTATAAAGATGCCCATTATGTCTTTTACGTAAAAGAAAAATATTTTATTTTATTCAAATCATAGTTCTTGTAGTATCAATTATTCTTGAACAGTCCACATAAGTGGTTGCAAAAGTCATCCCCCATCGGGTGTAAAAAAAATCTACGCCCCTGGGCAGCACACAGATACTCTGGATACATAAGATATATGGATGGGAAGGGACTTATGGGCCACCCTGTACGAACGTGATGAACATAGTCCTGAGTACCTCTCTCCTATAAATATTTAAGAAACATAAATCAAGTTGGCCATCATGCACTAGACGCTTAACACTAGTTGTATTTTACTTTATTATATTTTATTATATTTTTAATTATCTTTATACTTTCTATTTATTATTTTTACTTTACTTTATTTTATTTTATTTTTTATTATCTTTCTTTTATTATTATCTTAATTTTTTGATCATGACAAAAAAAGGCAAAATTTGAGACATATTGTTAACAAGTTTATTCCGGGTACTTCTGTATGACATGTGTGAAACTTTGCACATTCACTGCTGAACATCCAAAGTCTGCAAAGGCGAAGTCCACGCACACTAATTGAAGTTTAACGTCACTCAACGTCAATAACGAGTATGCCCCCCGTGAGCATCAATAACTGCTTGGCATCTCCTGCCCATGGAAGCGATGAGATGACAAATCACATCCTGTGGAATGGCTGTTCACTCAGCCTGCAAAGCTGCTGCAAGCTGAGGTAGAGTCTGCGATTGAGGTTGTCGCCGTCGCAGACGTCGGTCCAACTCGTCCCAAAGATGTTCGATGGGGTTTAAATCTGGTGATCTGGCGGGCCAGGGAAGAACGTTGATGTTGTGGTGTCTCAAGAAGACAGTGGTGAGTCGGGCTGTATGAGGACGGGCGTTGTCACGTTGAAAAACGTCATTGACGTTCACCATGATGGGTTGCACATGGGGCCTAAGAATCTCGTCGACGGTTGCGTACGGTCTGATCGGAAATGCTACGCAGCCCTGGTATGGTTGAGGCAGTAGACGTCGCAGTGGTGGTCCTATCCCGAAGGTGACATAACCGGATGTAGCGATCTTGTGCGTGCGTGGTCACACGAGGTCTGCCAGATCGTGGACGGTCACAAGTTGATCCATGTTGTTGGTGACGATTCCATAGCCTTGTGATGATGCTTGGGTGGACATTCACAGCTCTGGCAACATCTGATCGAGATTCGCCTGCTTCCAAGCGACCAATGGCGTTGTTGCGTTGTGCTTCAATCAGTCTTGGCGTAACTGTATTGCGTGTCGGTGGCTTAACACTGAGCTATGGAAACCGAGAACCCGTCACTTTTATAGGGATTTTGCACATGTTGCACTTGCAGAACATGCAGATCTCTCATACAAATTTATTGGACACGAATGCGTTTTGACAAAAAATCCGATGTTTTCCTCCGTTTTCAAAGTGCACAACTTCTCATTTTGGTCTGACAATCAGTGCCTTAACACGTGTAACATCACATACTCTGAGCTTGTAACGTTATTACATATATTTCTCTTTAAAATAACAAAAATATCCCTTTTGCGTTTCTTTTTTTGAAGAGTATATATGGAAAAGAGAAAATGTATACAAAAGTGAAAAAAACGAAAAGAAATATTGAAAAAAAAGACAAAAATTGAATAGAAATAAACAAAAATTAAAAAAATTGATAAAGGAAAAAGAAGGGCAAATCAAGACAATAGATGGACATTACCCTGAAAAGAGCCGGAGTACTGTGGGATACTTTGGCCCAAAGTCTACACAACAACAAATTCTTACTAGTACCCGACGTAAAAGTTAGGGATGGAGGAAGAGATCTTCTGTACCTGACCCTCCTGGGTATTCAAAATTTAACATATCCAAATACTCACAAAGAAGAAACGACTTTCTTTTTCTCGCAAACAGTGTTTTATTTGCCATAAAGAAATGTTTGATCAGATAAGAACAAAATGTCACACCCAAGCTTCCGACAAAGCACCAATGCATTCTTTATGTTCGATAATTCAAAATGAAATACATTTCCTGTGAGGATTTTAATTTCTCTTGTGTAATATATTTTCGTCCCTCTAACATTAAATCGCTAGACAAAAATATATTAATATTCATAATATAGTAATTTAGACATATTTTCTTAAGCCATCTTTTCCATGCAATAGATTGTTGTTTTTTGTTTTATTTTCTACTATTCGCCCAAAGTTTACTCAAGGACTATCTAGGGTAACTGTCACTAATGTTGAACTAATAAACTTTGAAACCCTACCATCAGCTCTTATGTTACTCTTACCTTACTGAACAGTGGGCTTTAACTGTCGCCTTTAGAATGTAACCACGGCCTCAAAGTGCAAAACGCAATTTATTTTTGGTAGTAACAAGACGACAACATTGAATTGACAGATCCATAGTCTTTATTGTTTCTGATCTAATTGTTAGTAAAAAGATACGAGGTTTATTTTGTTCAGTTGCTTACTAAGTTTTAAAATTATCGATTATTCTTTCAATTTACTTTTACCACATATATAATGACAGTCGAACCCTACAGGAGTCGTTAGTTAACTAAAAGGTATCACTTATTTGAGAGCATCCAATTTTATAAAGATGCCCATTATGTCTTTTACGTAAAAGAAAAATATTTTATTTTATTTAAATCATAGTTCTTGTGGTATCAAAAATAAAAGTTTATTGAATACAGAATTAACAGTGAATCCTGTTAACTTTCCAAAGACATTTGTCTTAACTGTTTATATGTCCATGAGTTTAGTGGTTAAAGGGTCATCGATAACAGAAATCACTTAAAAACATTATAAATGTTACGATTAATCTCATTAATTACTGCTCGAGTTCCCTATGTACCTTACTTAGAAAGGTATATATATATATATATATACTCAAAAACAGACTATATGGAGCAGTATTGATATCATCATAAACATTACAATCGTGTGCTAAAGATTAAGAATTTTAGAAACTTCAGTTATATACTAGCCTACCCAAGAAAGTTAAACCTGCATGAATCATGACAAGTAACAACTTTTAATACAAGATCTTACAACGCTACATACAGAAGTTACCAGTAGAGAGCATCAGCAATTGAATAATTTTATGAGGTCCAGGTTTTAAAACTTCACACTAAAAATACGTAACCACCCACCAAGTTTCAGTGTAATTTTTTAGTATAAATGCTGTTCTTGGCTACCTATCAGGCACATATTTATTAGACCCTTACTACTAGAGATTAATTAAACGTAATATATAAAATATGTTATACTTATGGAATCTCAGATAAGCAGAAAGATTACAAAGATTGAAAACGCTACAGTTCAAAATCCAAGCATACATTTGACCATCAAAATTTATTATATTTCAAACCCATTATCATTGAAATAAAGCCTTCAACAGTGATATCTATACGATAATTTCGCTAAACATAATTAAAAATAATAATCAACGAATATTTATAAGACAAAACTGTATAACATGTTAAACATCTCTTGTCATGACTTTATCAAATTCTCTTGAAAAATGTTCACACTTTACAGTCGTCAACTTGTCTAGAAAACAAACGTGTTACAGTGTTTTTCTTTCTCTCTTTCACATCGATGAAATAAAACAGTATTTTTAGACACTTCATCCGTTTATTAATATGATCACTACATGTTTAACCATTTACAACCATTTACCTTGATTTTCTTCTTTGTCTTATGTTAAACGTTTTGGAGAATTTGGCTTTGTATTTGGAGCTTCTTCAAAAACTAACACTTGTTTATAATTCTAAGGACGAAAAACCAAATTAAGGACATTTTCCAATGTTAGAAATGTTGTCATCTGTAACCATATGTTTACGGCTCTCTGACTCACGAACAAAAGTGATAAGCCTTGATATCACGTCAGCTGTCCCTCTTCCATGTGCATGACTAACTGATTCAATATTGTAACTTTGTATGGTTCCACCATAACGTGCAAGGAAAGTTGGAAGAGTATTGTCTTGACTGTTCTTATTCAAGGATTATATATATACACTGCAAAGCAACATTTAAACATTCGTTCTTGAGCCGCAAAAATTGTTCCATCAGCGAACAATATCTTGGTTGAAACATATAAACTTCTGTGCTAGGGTTTTGGCTTCTAAAAAACACAAACATTCACCTGTTTACTTTGTAAAAAAAGCAGTTGCTATCGTAATATTCTACCTTCATTCATTTAAATTAAATAGATAAAAGAATCAAGAAATTGCCCCTCAAATGATGTTTCAATAACATCTTTGTTTTTATTTACGTATCTTGTCTCAGAGTTCTTATTTATCTCTACAAAGATGATACATGGTTTGATATGACTTTTCTAAAGAGCAGTCTACCAATATAATAAAAACTTTGATTTCATTCTATCAATTATTTTGTTTCTACCTTGTTTAAAACTGTTCAACTTTTGAAAATTCCTAAGACGATGAATGGTCTCTGATTGAAGTAATTCTTTTACGGCCTCTTACATCATGCTGTTTTTGTAATAGAGCGACTCGAAATCCGAGGGTCGCGGGTTCGAGCCCGCGTCGCGCCAAACATGCTCGCCCTCCCAGCCGTGGGGGCGTTATAATGTGACGGTCAATCCCACTATTCGTTGGTAAAAGAGTAGCCCAAGAGTTGGCGGTGGGTGGTGATGACTAGCTGCCTTCTCTCTAGTCTTACACTGCTAAATTAGGGACGGCTAGCACAGATAGCCCTTGAGTAGCTTTGTGCAAAATTCAAGAACAGAACTTGTAATAGAGTGTTATCAGATATTTAATTAAAGTTATATTTGACAGGAATCAATATATATTAGTACTGTTACCAAGTTCACTTTCAGTCCTTTTATGATAGATACATTACTGATGTATTTAACTGGACAGTTCTTGAAATTATTTCTCACATCAGTTTCAGTTTATTCTTATGCTTAAAGAACATTTCTGAACAATTTTCTTACTTTGTACTACATATGTGTTTATTTTTAGTACTTAATAAGTTAAGTGTTAAATGAGCAATTTGATGTAAAGAGTTTGTTTGTTTGTTTTTTGAATTTCGCACAAAGCTACTCGAGGGCTATCTGTGCTAGCCGTCCCTAATTTAGTAGTGTAAGACTAGAGGGAAGGCAGCTATTCATCACCACCCACCGCCAACTCTTGGGCTACTCTTTTACCAACGAATAGTGGGATTGACCGTCATATTATAATGCCCCCACGGCTGAAAGGACGAGCATGTTTGGAGCGACGTGGGATGCAAACAGAGCATAATTTCCTTACCAGGTGGGTTATTCTCAGGTACTTTGATCTTCCCCAAGAATAATGGAATAGGTTCTGTAGATGATAGAAGAGATTCAATCATGTAGGATATTAACACTCCTACGAAAAGTGGGGCCTAGTAGGCCCCAGAGCAACTTGAAAGGTTATTAATATTAGGCTAATAATTTTGTATTTAAATGAAATTGCCATTTAAATCCATTAATGAATGGATTAACGAGATTCCCACTGTCCCTGTCTACTATCTAGCGAAACCACAGCCAGGGGAACGGGCTTGAAGAAATCAGGACTAGAAACGTCTTTTCGTAGGAGTGTTAAGGAAAAAAATCTATGTTCTCTTACTTTGACTGAGTGTGAGAATGAAAGAGACCTAATTATGACAAACATTAAGTAATTTAATTAGATTCGCAAATACAATAAAAATAACAGATGTATAATGAGAAGAAAGCGCCTTTACTCGAAAAAGCTCTATACATTTAGAATGTTGTTCATTTCAAAAAGATGTTAGATATCTGGTATTCAATCTGTTCCAGGCTGTGAACACATAATATTGTACACATGAAACATCAATGATACCTCTAACATGTGATTATTTGGCATTCTTACGTAAGGGAGGTTATATTTTCAAAACATCACCTGATATATCTGTGGAATAAAATATTCATCTTCCTTTAAACCCAGCATACACAACTTTTCAAAACGTTTTTCACTGCGTGGAATAAAGCCTCGGATCTTAGCTTTGTAAGTCTGTAAATATAGTGCTTACACTGGGAGACAGTAAAATGAATTTAATGACTTTCATGACGGATTTTCTGAATAAAACTGTAAATATCTGAATAAATGAAAATTTTAAAAATTTCTATATCAAAATAAGAGGGATAAAAAAACACATGGTATACTTGCATACCACACATGTATTGGTAAATTTTGAAGGAAACTCTCAAATCCTGTCACATTTCTTCATATATTAAACAGTCGTAGGTATCAGTTGTAAAATATCAATATCAATTAACATCTTCAAACATAGTTACATGAATGCTAAAAATATAAGATAATCTAAGGGTATCCCTGCAGTCAGATGGATAGGTTTCGTTTTTGACGATGCATATTTAACTTGTTTTATCATGTTAAAGAAAGGTTTCACTTTATCTTACGTTAATTCCCTCTTGTTATTGAAAACAATAAGTATTTTTGAATAAAATTATAAATAGGCACGAGAGGGCGCAAGATACAACACGCCCAGTGCCTAACTTTTTAGTTCGTATCTACGTAAATATTTGTAAAGTGTGAGTAATAATCGCGCAAGTTCACGGACTTTCGAAAGTTGCAATCAGGTATTGTTATTGTAGTTAACATTATAATTCGTTGATAGATTGTTTAGGCAGAGTATTAACGTTGAAACTTTGCAGAATGGACGGCAACTGTCTGTTGTGGAGATATAAATGTAGAGGACGACGTTTCGAAAGTCTTCCACCTTTCACTGATCTGAAGAAGAAAGGCGGAAGACTTTCGAAACGTCGTCCTCTACATTTATATCTCCACAACAGACAGTTGCCGTCCATTCTGCAAAGTTTCAACGTTAAAATTATTTCTTTACTAAACTAAAATTTCTGTTGTTTTTTAAAATTGAGATAGAACACCATCCTAAGAACTTTTGGTACTGAGCTTAAAAACTTGGGTATGAAAATAATACACATTAACTGATTAAGCTTATCAAAGATTCAAAATCAAACTTAAAAGTCGCTAAAACTTACAAGTAGAGATTAACAATTAAAGCTGAAATGCATTACAGTAAGCTATAATTTACAAGCTTTCAACCTTTGCTGCTTCATTTTTCTTCATTAGTTTTGGTTGTAACTGTATTTTTAAGTTTTAATAAACGATAATATGGTATTTATTATTATTCATGTTAACAGAATTAATAGGTCAATTATGTTACATTTACACTGATTGACCGTTAAACTGCTAAATCTTGCCGCGCTTTACACCACTAGCTGACTAAGCACTACGTACCACATTCTAATACATTTCTTTTTATATTAAATAAAACATGACAATTAACCAATGTTATAATTTATATTCGGAATTGAAGTGTGAACAATCTGCATATATATATCGGGAGAAGAAAAGATTAGGTTACACATTTCATTAAAAATAAATTTGCTACAGGCCTGAAGATTTAAAATACTGTGGGGAAAAAAAAAAGGCTTAAGTAAGAATTAAAATTACTTAACTTTTGTGCACGTCACATTCATGCACCTAATTCTAAATGTTATACTGTTGTTGTTAGCCCTCACAGTTGATTGAAGTAAGAATTAAATCCTGTGTACATCTCGCACACACACACACACACAAATGCACTTAGTTTTCGATACTGTGTAAATAGGCATCGCACTGGTAGTGTCTGGAACATATCTAGATTGATTACGTACCAATTAGAATTTGAGGTCATTTGACCATTGGTCTACCTCAAAATGTAATCATTTGGTAAAACACACGAGTCCTTCACTTTCAGACCCCCGCTAGTACAGCGGTATGTCTTCGGATTTACAATGCTAAAATCAGGGGTTCAATTCCCCTTGGTGGGCTGAGCAGATAGCCCTTTGTGGCTTTGCTATACGAAAAACACACCTTCACTTTCAAGTCCCCATTACTGTTACTGAATAGCATGCTTTCTCACACTCAATCCTTACTTAAGGTAGCAATGACTATTAAAGACCGACACCAATATTTCAAAGATTAAATTGTGAAATTTAGTCTAAATCAATTTTTTTGGTATATAACTCACTATTGTCTTAATGACCATTTTCTCAAAATTCAGTTTTCCCTGGAGTCACCAGTTTATTAACATGCTAAATTCACCATTAATTAAAGTCAATGTCATTATGTAATTTTAGTTAACTTGTTGATATTGCATTCTTCTATTTACCTTGTGTCTAATTACCACTAATGATTGCATTAATTAAAATTAATTGCCTGTAGTTCATTAATTTTGCAGAAAATGTTGCAAAGTTTTAAATTTAAGCTATGAGGCTGTTCACAAAGAGCATGTGTATCAATTTCCACGTTTTTATTATTCCTAGGTAAAGTTATAGTGTTAAGACAGTTTGTTATGTGTTTCTTTGTCCATGCTGCATTAATTATTCATATGACATACATGAGTTGAAGTGTACTTTCAGTGATTTCAACATCATACTTTTGTTTTTTGCTTAACTTGATGGTTATAACAAGTGATTAATGGTGTTTTCTCAGTATGTAAATTTGCCCAATTTTAAGAGTCAGTGTTCCCTTGAAGTGCTGGATCCAAATCATTCTCTCATTCCTCAGCATCCTAAATACATCTAAGAATATCCAAGACTTAATACCATCAATAGAGTTTACTGATATATCAGTTATAACCCACTCAAACATGCCTTTAATGTAAATAAGAAAAGATAAAGTAGCATGCTCTGATCTCTGATTAACTGGACTGTATTAACTTTTTGGGGCTATAAAGAAAGGTAGATTTTGACTTCTGAAAATTTAGTGCATGTTGCAAAATGAAGCTTCTAACCTTAAATATTACTAACTTGCATAATTTACTGATGATGTGAGAATGACTAGTTTATATTTGATGACAAGCTCTTTTATTTTACAGGTAAACCATACGAATGTATTAAAATATTCTTGTGTTTTGCAAATAATTGTATAGAAGAATGTTTTTATGCTCTAGGTAAAAAAACAAAATGCACAGTGTTTATGCATATGTATTTGATGCTACCTAAAGTCCTTGTATAGCTATGTACAGTATATATTATACATACATTACTCACGTCAGATGATTAACTTTTCCATGTGAGTGACATTGCATGTTTTATTACTATTTACAACAATGCCAAGATGTTTCTTTTAATAAGAAAGCAATAAATCTGACTAATTTAATGTCATCTGATGAACCACTAAATGTTTACAACTATCTTCAAATTCCTTACTAGCAAGCAAAACTTTGAATGCAGCCGTATGATGTTTTAGCTTTCTCTCACTTATCCAACTAAAATTCCAGTTATATAGTCTTTCCATGAATCCTGGTGATATCTTTTTTATAGTTAATCTTCTATGTGGCACTTTATGAAGAGACTTGTGAAAAGTTAAGTAAATCAAGTCTATACCATTTTACCAGATAAGTAATATCCTTAAAAAGTTAACAGACTAGTAAGGTAAGATTTCCTTTTAGTGAATCAATAGTGAGATGTGCTTTGTGACATCATATTTCATTAAATAATTTTACACATTTTTTTTCTATTAGCTACTTGAATTATTTTCTTTATAGAGATGAAATTAATTAGCCTGTAAGGAATTTTCAGAATAATCTGTTCACTATCCATTGAACTATCAAATATGAAAGACTTTTATGCCTGGTCTTCAACTGCCTTTAAAGCCCTGGAACAAGCATTATTAGTGTCACTTTTTAAACTCATAATGTATACAAATTAAATAAAATATATATACATACATACTATTCTATAATTAATGAAAACTGAATGAACTAGTAAGGCAAGGTTTCATTATATTAATAAACATGACCTTCTGTAGCTGTGCTTTATTCTGTATTGTTTTAGTTTCCATTGTTTTGATAGCATGGCTAGTATTATATGCATCTAACCTTAAATTTTCTTCTTTTCAGTTACATAGGGCAAAAATTTGATTTGTCTTATTACGGGATTAATGAGCATCATGTATTAAACTGAATAATTGTACTGTAATAGCTGCACAGTTCTACAATGATTTGTATATATCAGGTCATCCCTTAAGTAATATCCTAATTTAAGTTAAGAAAAAGTGAAAGGATTTCAAATGCTTTTAATGTTATTTAGTCAATAATGGAACGTGTAAAATTCTTGAGGCTTGGAGGAAAAGAATGTAGAGAGGGCAGTTTTTGACATCTTCATGTGTTCCAAACTCTTTTTCCATCAAGATAGTTCTGCAAACTTTGGAATAGATGGGGCAAGGTTTGGACAATAAGGAGGATGTGGAAGTTTTTCCCAGTCTAGCTCTTCAATTTTTGTTGATGTGATACTTTCTGTATGGGGCTGTGCATTATCCTGGTGTAATGCAACACCTTAATTGATCAAAACGGGCCTCTTTTCTCTCAGTGCAACATTCAAATGCTCTAACAGTTGACAATAGAGGTCTGATGTAATCGTTACATTGAATGGCAGCAACTCGAAGTGAATCACACCAACGATATCCCATCAAAGCTTAACAAGACTTTCCTAGGGTGGAGGTCCATTTTGGGCCGTGCTTTAGCCAGTTTATCTGCACTGAGCCATTGTCTGTGGTGCTTAACATTTTTATAATATATCTACTTTTCATCTCCAGTCACTAACCTGTCCAAGAAAGAAGAGTTACGTTCACGAGAGCGCAGAGAAGTGCAAATGTCCATTCTTGCTCTAAAGTTAGCTTCTGTCAAATTGTGGGGGACCCATTTTCAAAGTTTTGACACCTTTTCAAGCTGTTGCAGATGATGGTAAACTGTTGAATTATGTTTCTGTGCTAGTTCAACTGTTGCAGCACAATCTTCAATTGCAGCCAACAAGAAATCATTATTAAACTCAGCAGGACAACTGAACATGGCACATCACTTAAGCAGTAGTCACCTGATCTGAACTTTTAAAACCACCTTCAACATTTTCTTTCATTGAGAGACTCCACACCATAAACACCTTGAATGTTTCATGTAGTATTTGCTACACTATTGCCTTTTTTAAACTCATAAAGCTTTATGTGCCTAATTAGCTCTTCAGACACATCCATCTTCATAAGAGTTTATTTGTCTGAACATTTTTATACACGTCCTACTACATATTTTAGTTATTAAAGCCTTCTACAAAGACAGAAATGATGATGCAACTTTTCTTTCATATTAATATGGGAAGTTTATGACAAAGTGCTAAAATGACAGGCTTTGGTCTTGTGAAAGTGCCTTCATTTCAATAGGTTGAATTTGTTGAGGTTGTGGAAATTAGCTTGGCGTGCTTGTGAAAAGTTTATTAAGAAAGATAATGTTTTACAGAGCATTTGAATTAAAACTAACAATGCACCTCATTGACAAGCAACTCATTCTACTGATATCTTAATTACTAACTTGATTTCTAGTAGTTGATAATTAGCAATTATTCTCTGTTGTCAAGGTATGGATGAAATGGTTGGCAGTGAAAGTGTTTATGGGCTTTTAGCCTTTGCATAATTTTACATTTCACAGAAAAGACTGTGTGATTGGTTTTCCTTCAAAACATTGGAAATATTACATTACACAAAAAATTAGTATGTGTTTTATATTTAAGTGTAAAATATATATACTTTACACAATCTGAAAATTAGGTCACAGATTTTTTAAGTTTGGAATTGCTAACCAGTATTACCCCTCACCCAGATAAGGTGCTATTTTTAGTCTTAGATTTATAATAGTCCTTAAATATAATTGACATTTGGCAACTCCAAGCTTTAAGAATATTTTGGTAAGTTTATTTTCATATTTAGCTGTAGAAATAGAATTAATCTTATCTTATGAGAAAACTGTAGTTATTGAATACCAAACTGTTAAATTAGCAGTTTTTGAACTGACTGAGTACATAACATTCCTATGAACAGTGAGTGACAACTTGGCTCTCCAAGGCTAGCCTTGTCCTTCAGAAAATTAAGAATTTAAACCAACCCTTTAAAAACATAAGAAACCAATAAGTCTAAAAATTTGTAATAAAAGTCACATAAACTGTGAGAATTTTTTTTATCATATTCTTAATTTGTCCATTTCAGATTCAAAATCAGACTTTTTTTTTTTTTTCTCCCTGTCATCTGGCATAGTTGATGGGCTTTGGTATTGAATGAAAGAACTCTGAAGCAGGGATCTATGGAGGACAAAAGAAAGACTTGAAATGCTATTTTTACACAGCTGTGACTTTTAAGTTAAAAAATGCTCAAATTAAAAGGAACTTGTAGAAAAGCATCTGTAGCTGACATAATTTTTTTTTAATTTTAAACTAACTTTCTACTTTTCAGGAACTTGCTTCTTTCAAACAGCTGTAAAATTGACCTTAACTAGTTAAAGCTGGACAATCCATTGGTTATATCACTTGTCTCATAAAATAACTGATTAATCAAAATTAAGATTAAATGAATTAATATCATGAAAATAATTAATCAGTATTATTGTTTCTAATTGTAACTGTATTTATCAGCCAAATTATGCTTGTAATCAAAATATTTCCATGATGATTTCTCATTATTACATTTGATTAATATTAAATTTCTACAGCTCAATTGATTAGTGCCACAACTTGCAAAAATAAGCAACTAGTTAAAATTAGTGTTTCTAATTATTACTGATTTTGAATATTCTAACTGCCCAAGTCTCATGTGAGAATGATTAATTAGTTGAATGTAATTATCAAATTCTACTAGTTGCCCAGCTGACAGCAACTCACCTAATTTTATAAGACAATAGTGTCTTACTGGAGAATAGCAACTTCCAAGGTCTTAATTCATCCTTGTAAGATAACTTTTCTTGAATGGGAATCATTGTAGTAGTTCTTTTCTGAACTCTTTCTGGAAAGTCATTATTTTCTTTTTTTTAAATAAGGATACCAAAACTGTACACGGTATTTCCATTGAGGTCTAACAATTTGTATAAAGAAATACCTCTTCAGACATGTAATCTGTGTTTGTAAATATATCCTAAAATTATGTTAGTTTTACCACTACCAACAGAACACAGCTTTGATGGCTAGAATGACTCGTACATCAGTGACCACTATCACAAAATTTTTTTTTTTTTTTTTTTTTGTGGTCTTGCTACTGAGTTGGTTCCCACATATATTAAATATACAGTCTAAATTGTGATAACCCACAAGCAGTACATTGCCTCTATTATAATTATAAAAGTCACTTGCCAAATATTTGTCAATTTTATTAATTGATCCAAGTAATTTTGTAGTGTCTCAACATCCTCAATACAGCTAGAGATACCCAAGAGTTTAATGTCATCTGTAAATATTTCTAATTTAGTAATTATGCTTCTACCAGCATGATTAATGTAAATAAGAAAGAGAAAATGCCTTAACATTGTCCTCTGAGGTATTCCACGTGTCGTGAGACTATCAGCAAGTAGGCTATTGAGTACCAAGGCATATTGAAATAGATCTGTTTTATCAGCTGTTGATGGTAGGTTATGATTCTACCATAGTCATATAATTGATTAGGAATCTCTTTGAGTCTGTGGTCTTTTTAAGGGAAGTGATAAAAGTAGGCCTGTTAGTCTTACATCAGTGTTTGAAGGTTTGATAAAAGATGCTTTGCAAAGTCATTTAAACAAAGTTTAAAATTTTGCTGAATATTAAACCTGACTTCACTAGATTTTATTCTGTAATTACAGAAATGTTGAATATCAAGTCTAAACAGGTTATAATTACAATGTGTAGGTCACTTACTGGTTAGGCCACTTTGGAGTATTGTATTCATTCTGGGGCTCCTCACCTTAGAAAGGACAATAAATTGTTGAAAAGGGTTCAGAGGAGGGCTACTAGGATGATGTCTTGGATGTAAAAGATGCCAGGTGAGAACATGTTATGATCTATGATATTGTTTTCTCTTTAAAAAAAACGAAAAAGCAATGGAATATATAATTGATATTTTAAGGGTAAGGGAATTTCTAGTGTCAGTATATTCCTTTTTTTCATACTAGATGGTGAGAATGTTAAAACTAGGTAGGGTATACAAACATAACTTTCAGTAGGGTAGGAATTATCTCTTTCTAATAGGGTAGTAGACCTTTGGAATGGGTTTCTTTCATATGTGAAAGCAATACATTTAAGGAAAGATTTGACAAATACTTGAATAATAAGCATTAGATTTGAGTTGTTAAATTAGTTGTTTTATGGATGGGATGGCTTAGATGAACCAATAAATCCATTGTGTAATTTGTTTATGTTGGCTTTTATGCATGATATATTTCACTAAATAATTTTGTAAAGCTTATTTTATCAGTCTAGAATATTTCCCATTAAAAATATAAGCTTAACATACCTAGAGTCTTCAGGATGACTCACAACTTAAGCAACTCTATCATAAGGTCTTTTGACCTACAAATGTTAGAGGCTTGCATGTCTGATATTTAACCTTCTTAAAAACATTTAAAGAACCATGGCTGGCTTTATTTACTTTTAATATCTTAATGTTTCTACTCACTATCAAGGAATTTAATATCTACATAATTCAGGTCAATTTCAGTATCCTTTAAAATTACAATCCTTATTTCAATATTTTGTTAACCTTTGACATAAATGTATTTATGAAACTATACTGTTACTTTTAACACTACCAACCAAATATCTCTTGTAATCCCTTTTTGATTTTCTAATTCATTTTTGACCAAATCCCTAACCTCTATAGTTATGTAAGTCTTCCAACCTATTTTTCAACATAAACTTCCTGAATTTAAATTTTTTTCCCTGAATTGAATTTTATTATCAGGCATGAGAAAAATCCATGGATACCATTTTTATCATTGAAATTGGGTAGTTTTTATATTAATCATTTGATTTAGAAAACCACTTTTAAAGCCTTCAATAAATCTTGCTTGCTGTTTGAATTCATAAAATTCCCATAATTGTAGCTCTGGAATTAAAATTTTCCATAATTATTACATCAGTGTTTTGATTAATAATGCCCTGATTCCATTATTTATAATATATTGACTAAACAACTGCTGTTTAAAACTTTCTCCACTTGAAACTCCTTGTTGTAACACTTGTATACTCGTTACTAGAACTGATCAGATAGTGGAACTTAATAATTGATTAATATTAATAGATGACTGAAACAAATGATTATTCTTACAACAATTGTCATGGCAGTATTTCAATTACTTGTATAGTTGTAATAATTGGAAGCCCTAGTTTTAATTAATTGAATATTTTCATGATTTTCTATTCTAATTAATAAAGCTCAATAAATTTGAATTAATTAAAAATAATAAAATATTATAATGTTAATGTTGCAATTACTTAGTCATAATATCAATTGCTTGATAGTTGAAATAGTTAATCTGTTAGTTAAAAACATTGATTATTTTTGTGACATTAAAATTGATTTAATTGTAATTTCAATTATTTGTTGTTGCACTAGTTATTGTTAATAGGCAATCAGTTACATTGATTAATCAAGTCTACCACTGACTACCTTTTCTAGGACTTCAGTTCTAAAATACTGCACTTCGTTTCTCATATGTAGTCACACTATACCCTCTTGTAATAATTTATCTTGCATTTCAAAATAGTTTATCACTATTTTCCAAATCAATGAAGTTCCAATCATTTCTATTATATTAATCTTCTAATTTAACTTAAGTCAAGAATTCTTCTATATTGTTCTTGTACTATGTATATCTTTAAAACTATATCTCAGAATGGCTGGTATAGATATTAACACTTTTACTGATAAAGCGAAGAACAATGTTTTGACCTTTCTAGGTTATCTTCAGTAACACATCAGAAGTAGTAGTAATAATGTTCTATATTTTTATTGTTCTGTTTAGCTTACTTGTATATTAGAATGATTTATCTCACTTTTCATATTATTGCAATGAGAAATAAAGATCATGATAATTCAAGCTCTTCATTATAATCATAATTTTTGTTGGCATTACACTGTTTGATTCTTTACAGATAATAGTACTGCATATATATATCCATTAATTTTGAGCTATTTCTCTGTATTTAAATTGTGTTAGAAATTATAATAGTTTCCTAAGAGAAAAATAATTGAAATCTACATTCTGTTCTGAGTACTCGTGACTATTTCATTTTCCATAGTACTGTATGTATAAGTTAAAAGTCCTGATTGTTTAAAATTAAAAAATTTTTCTGAAATAAGTCTCATACAAATATAATAATTTAGAGATAGTTGAAATGTCAAAGTTTACAGGTTCACTTGGCTCCAGTTCTATTAGTTATGAGCTAGAAGGTTTCAGTCTTGTGGTAACTGTACCTATAATTATAAGCAAGTTTCAATAAATATCTATGTAAAATTATTCAGGGTACATGTACACTGTATCCCAAGGTATCAAGTTGATTTTTGTATTGCACTTAGATTAACATCGACAGCCTTTGACTTGTGTGTGAGTGTACAAAGTAATTAATTATGATAACAGAAAAAAGCTTATAAGTATCCCCTCGGTGTGGATTCCTGTACATGGTGAAGGGACCTCCCAGGGAAGGTTCTGTTCTATCTGGTTACCTTCTCTGGGATCTAAACATCCACCCACGTGTTTGCCGTGCGTGGCGACCCATGAAGGGGAGGAGAGGATCCTGGTGGTTGAGGGGTCCAACCCTAAGACACCACTTTGGCCTCGAATTCCTGTAGACGGGCGGCCTTCGGGTGGTCCCCCTTGGGTCAATTGGCTGGTCCACTTGGGCTAGAGTCAACCAAGTATCAGTGTTGGAAGTTCTCAACGGGTGTTGTGGACATTGTGCCTGATGCTGGTGTTTGGGTATAGTGCTCACGAAACCCTGGCATTGCTGCATTGTCCTTGCGTGACTTTGTAGTGCGTCCCCTTGTAGGGTTCCATGGTGGGTGGGGTCAGTGGGTACCAAAATTTTTCTTTTTCCTATGGATCCTCTAAAAATTTAAATAAAATTGTAAAAAAACAGTCAATGGGTAGCGACCACGCCTTGAATACTCAGAACAGCAATCTTCAACATCAGTAACACACGCACCTCATTTTCTTATATTACATTCTTTTTCGGAAAAACCTTTAGGGCAAAGGTCCCCCTTTTTTATTCAAAAGGGACTAGAGGGACTTGCTGGCTCTCCAAAGTCAGTAAAGAAACTTCGATCTGGTGACATATTGGTTGAAACATCCACATCCCAACACAGTGAACTCCTCTTGAATTCAAAGGCAATTGGGGATATACCTATTGAGGTTACACCCCATGCTACCTTGAATTCTTCACGAGGAGTTATTGTTGAAAGAGATTTGAAGAACGCCCCGAGTCAGAGATTCTCACTGGTCTCTCCACTCAAGGAGTTTCTGCAGTGAGGCGCATCTCCACTGCAAAGATGGAGTTACACTGCCAACAAATACCCTCGCTTTTAACATTTACTTCACCACGTGCACCTGCCACCATCAAGGCAGGTTATCTCATTTGCAGGGTTCGCCATACATACCAAACCCTCTTCGATGTTTCCAATGTCAGAGATTCGCCACTCAAAGACATCTTGTTGTGGTTCCCTGACATGTGCTCGTTGTGGAGGCAAGGACCATGATGCCTATGACTGTGACATGAACCCACATTGCATAAACTGCAATGGTTCTCACCCCTCTTACTTTCATTCTTGCCCAAAATGGTTGGAGGAAAAAGAGGTGCAGAGTTTGAAAATGATACATAACATTAGTTATCCTGAGGCTCGGAAATTGCTGTCCACAACTCCACCTCGGACATATGCTGCTGCACTTCATTCCACAACTACAGTGGGAGTGCAGACAGATCTCTCTGTGCCTCCAAGAGAATTGTTTTCAAACAAATGAAAAGCCTTTTGACCTCCGTGGTTAAAAAGGTTGATGAATCGACTTCCACACCCATCTCTGTTCCTCCCATACCTTCCAACAAACCTCAAGATCCACGTCCTTCAGTTTCAAATACAGGCATTTCTTCTGATACATCTTTTTCTCCCACCACAAGAGACAAAACAATTATTCGTTCGCGTCCTCAGTCACTGGATTCCCCTTCCAATAACAAAAACCTGCCCACCCGACCCAGAGCAGGACCCATGGAGGTTGATAGACCTCCTCCGACTAAAGACACTAAAGAAAAAAGACGTGGTCGTAAACCGAAGGGTTCTCCAGCCACTTCACCTATCCGTTCTTAAAAATGGCCACCTTGATACAATGGAACTGTCGAGGTTTATGTTCTAATCTGGATGATATCAAAACGCTGATTGCTGTTAGTCTTTCTTTACAAGAAACATTTCTCAAAACTGCTGATACTGTCTCCATTTGGCAATTTTCTCTGCACAGAAATGACAGGTTGTGTGATGGTCAAGTACATGGAGGGGTGGCACTGTTGGTTGATCAACACGTGCCTACCCTGTCTTTGTCACTCAACACACCCTTGGAGGCTGTAGCCATCCTTGTTTCCTTGCGTCATACCATCACTGTTTGTTCTCTGTACCTGTCCCCTGGAGAGACATATGATCAATCAGATCTTGATGCTCTCGTTGAACAATTGCCATCTCCATTTCTAATCCTAGGGGATTTTAATGGACATCATCCCCTCTGGGGAAGTGCTATTATTGATGGGAGGGGTCGATCTGTAGAGCGGATGCTCTCTGATCACAATCTCTCTTTTCAATACTGGTTCTTCCACTTACTTTCATGCACCTAGTCAGTCCTTTACCGCTATTGATCTCTCAGTTTGCTCCCCTTCATTATTTTCCCATTTTTCATGGAGGGTTGACAGTAATCCACTAGGCAGTGATCATTTTCCGATCCTTTTGAGAGAGACTGGCCGTGGTTGATGCCACCCTACCTGCATGCCCCGGTGGAAGCTGGATCAGGCAGACTGGTCCACTTTCACTGCTCTCGCAGAACTTGATCCTGCCATCGTAAATCAGCCATCAATAGACGACTGTGTAGCAGCGGTAACTGACTGTATTACACATGCAGCTGCTCAGTGTATTCCTAAAACCTTGACACGATATCCTTGTCCGTGGTGGAGTCCTGCTTGCCACTTAGCACGGAAGGCTCAAAAGCGGGCCTGGGATACTTTTCGTAGATATCCCACACTTTCAAGCCGGGTTGCTTTCCAACGGGACCGTGCACATGCTAGGTGGGTAAGACGTTAAAGCCAGAAGGAATCTTGGATTAAGTTCACAACCAGCATATCTTCTACCACCAGTTCCAAGATCATTTGGAACAGGATTCGAAAGGTTAATGGGAACTACAATGCTATCCCCCTCCTGATCTTACTCTCTGATGGTCAGGAGGTGACTGATCTTCGGAACATCGCTAACACTCTAGGTGAAAGCTTTTGCCGGGTATCTAGCACTTCTGCTTGCTCCTCCACCTTCCTGGCCATCAAGACTCAGGCAGAGCGATCACCTCTTTCCTTTTGAACTGACTGTTTCTTTGACTATAATTGCCTTTCTCAACCGCCAACATCTTGTATCAATATTCTTTGACATAGAGAAGGCTTACGACACAACATGGAGGTATGGCGTTTTGCGAGACCTCCGTACATATGGGTTACGTGGCCACCTACCCATGTTTATTAAAAATTTTTTAATGGACAGGAGATTCCAAGTTCGTGTGGGTTCGACACTTTCCCGTTCTTTTGTACAGGAACTTGGAGTCCCTCAAGGCTGTGTATTGAGTGTTACACTCTTCAGTATAAAGATAAATGCCATCACTGAACAACTCCCTCTCACTGTTGCGAATGGGATGTATGTCGACGACTTTCACATCTCATGTCAGTCGTCAAACATGAGATATATTGAGCGGCAACTACAAACCACCCTCAATTGTGTACGGAAGTGGACTCTGGTGAATGGCTTTAATTTCTCTCTCTCCAAAACTGTATGCATGCACTTTTGCCGTCGACAGGGTATTCACCCTGATCCTGAACTTCATATTGGTGAAGTTTTGCTGCCAGTGGTCCCGGAGACCAAGTTCTTGGGGCTTATCTTTTATCGTAAACTGACCTTTATACCACACTTAAAGCAGCTTGGTCAAATGCACAAGAGCACTGAACATCCTCCGTGTTCTCTCTTCTACCAGTTGGGGGCAGATCGCTGTTCAATGTTAAAGGTATATCGCGCTCTTATTAGATCGAAACTCAATTATGGATCAATGGTCTATGGCTCTGCCAGACCCTCGGCCTTAAAGATGCTGGACCCCATTCATCACCAAGGACTTTGACTCTGCACTGAGGCTTTCCGTACCTCTCCAGTTCAAAGTATATACATTGAATCTCATGAACCTTCTCTACACCTTCGCCGTTTGCAACTATCTTTACAATATACTTGAAACTTCATTCCTTACCAAAGCATCCCACCTGGAAATGTGTTTTCCTTCCTCGGTGGGCAGTACTTTTTCAGAACAGGCGATCTGTCATTGCTCCGTTTGGCCTTCACATCCAGGCGCAATTGGATGAATAGGGTCTGTCCTTGGATAATATTGCAGATTCCACAGGTTGGCCCATCCCACCATGGCTTATTACAGCCCCCAAAATGTGACCTTTCTTTTAGTCACCTAAAAAAGGCAGATACTCCAGATTGGAAGTACCGTCTTTTATTCAATGAATATCTTTCAAACAATCATTCAGTTCCCATTGATACAGATGGTTCCAAATCAGGTAATTCAGTGGGCTCTGCTATGGTTTGCTATGGGTCAGTAGTTGCGCGCAGAATCCCTTCTACAGCTTCTGTGTTCACTGCTGAACTGTATGCCATATCTCTTGCCCTGGATCATATTGCAGCTGAGCAGTACTCCAACTGCACTATTTATACTGATTCGCTTAGTTCTATACTTGCCTTGGAATCGCTACACGTTAGCTCATATCCTATTCTCGCTGATATTCGAAACCGACTGGCCCATTTCTCATTAGCAGCTACTTCAATCCAGTTTTTCTGGATACCAGGCCATGTTGGTATTCGCGGGAACGAGCTTGCAGACATGGCAGCTAAATATGTCTGCTTCAGCACCATCACTCCTATGCCTATTCTGTACATGGACTATGGTGTTGTCTTCAAGGCTTGGCTCCGTGCCAGCTGGCAGTCCACTTGGAGTGAGCAACGTGACAACAAACTTTTTCAAATCAAACCCAAAATTGGACTTTGGCCATCCAGCTTCCGTAAAGTTAGGAAGGAGGAAGTTGTTCTCACTAGGCTACGCATTGGTCACAGTTTTTTAACTCATCATTTTCTTTTATCTGGAACTGATGCACCAATGTGTAGTTTGTGTAACACTCAAATCACTATCAGCCACGTTTTACTTTCTTGCCATCGTTACAATTCTCAATGATGGCAATATTTTAAACATATTTTTTCCCAGAGTCAGTCTGTAACATTGGACAGAGTTATTGGTGATGGTGACTCTGTCCACCTTGATAATGTTTTTAATTTTTTAATGGCCATTAATCTTTTTAATCTCATTTAAGTGTTGCATATTTATTCATTACACCTTTTTAATTGTGGTTCCTTTTTTACAGTTTTAATCTCTCTCCTTCAATTTGACATTGGACAATGGTCAGAACATTAAATAACTCGACACCAGGACTGGAAAGGCCAACTTCAGGTGACTAACGCTACTGTTTGAACTATCTGTTTGAACTACTCGTTAGTCGTTCTGGCGAGTTGTTATTATACTTTTGCTGCATATCATTTCACACTTTTACTACTTAACTTTTAGTACTGGCCATATTGACTCATAACCCGGAACCAGGACTGGAAAGACCAACTTCAGGTGACTGACGGTGGTTTTTATACTTACCTGTTAGTCTTCCTGGAGGGTTATGATCATTACCATTCTGCTACAGGTAGTTCTTTACAACTTTGTTGACTGGATGTCAACATTGGTTTTTATGCTATTTTCTGTTTTAATTGCCATTTTGCTTTTATCTTCAATTACTTTTACAAATTTTACTCCATGTACTTGACTTTTATCTTTTTACTGGACATTTGGCTACTCATTATTACGATTTTGCGGAGTGTCTTTTAAAACTTTTATTCTTTTACATTTTGATAATAGCTGCTATGACACATAACCCGGAACCAGGACTGGAAAGATCAACTTCAGGTGACTGACGGTGGTTCTTGAACTTACCTGTTAGTCTTCCTGGCGGGTTATGATCATTACCTTTTTGCTAGAGTAAATACCTTACAACTTCTTATACTCTGCCTTCTATCTTAACATTGTAGACTAGGTGTCAACATTGGTTTTATACTTTTTTGTTTTACCTTCATTTCCATCTATGTCTATTACTACATTTATTTATTTATTTTTTTGTTTTTACATTTTTACCATATGTCTGGTGCAGATAGCCTCGCTGCTTTGTGCCATAAAACACTAAATCAATCAATCAATCAACTTATAAGTATATGGCCTACTCTCTCCTAATAGTAATATACAATTCTTCTGTCATAAGTATTATAACTTTGCAGTTTCTGTAAAGTTTTTAATAAACTGTGATATTTACTTATTAATGCAGAGATGCCAACCATTACGATTTTGGTGTATGCATTACGATTATACACTCATACAGACAAATATTATGACTTGTTGCAACTCCCAAGTTATTATATGTTATATAGGCCTATACAATAAAATGATAAATTGTTCCCCAGGGCTGGAAAGGGGTTATAAGAAAATTTCTAGTGAGATACAAATAAATTTTGATAATAAATAGAAGACATAGTCCAAATGGCTACTTGTGATAATCATGTTTGTGCTTGAAATAATAAAAAATATTTGTATCTCCGACGTCTACAAATAATTTGAGTGTAGTGCTTCTCCATACTGGGTACGTGGGGGAATTCACAGTTACATCATCAGCGCTCACATAGATGGGTATTTCTCTTTTCTAAGCGACATAGAAACACCAATGAGATCGTTCACAAAATGGAAAAAAAAAAGGCCTCATTTACCAAATTTTCTTGTTTCTGGCAAATCTAAAAGGACTAAAACTGTGAATCAAAAATTTAAGAAAGAGTATAATGCAAAATATCTGGTCATTGCATCAAAAGTCAGTGACAGTCATGCGTTTTGTACAGTTTGTCACATCAATTTTTCTGTGGTGCATGGCAGGATAAACGATTGTTCCAGACGTACAAAATCGACATCTCACCAACAAAAGGCTGAGGGAAAGACAAAAATGATGCAGATAATGACATTTATGAGTAAGAATTCAGAATATGAAACCATAAATGCAGAAGTGATGTTCACGCAATTCGTCATTGCTCATAATTTACTCCTAGCTGTAGCCGATCATGCAGGACATCTATTCAGAAAAATGTTCCCAAACTCTGATATAGTGAAAAAAATATGGCTGTGCTAGAACCAAAACTACAGCCATTGTACAAATGTTGGGTTGTGAAGATGACAAAATGATTTCAAGCATACTTACTAACAGTGTTTACAGTTTAGCCACAGATGGATCCACAGACATGGATGACTCAAAACTGTATCCAGTGGTAGTACGATATCTGTACGGACTCTGTCTACAATCATTATGCTCAGTCATTTGAAATCGTTGGCATCTCTGTTAATGTTGAAATATTGATACAAAAATTAAATGTTTATTAAAATACAAAAATACATACAAATATAAAGAATTAAGAATTTATTATTGAAATTTCTGATAATATTTTAAGTTTTTAGTAAGATTATCTAAACAACTTGGCACTGTTTTCATGTGTGTATGAACACCATTATTACACACAAATATAAAGACTTGTAAAGGGTATATAGAGTATGAATACTAGCAGTTACAATAGACTATGACTAAACGTAATAAGTGAAGGTTGGGAGTTATACTAGTTTAGATAACATGTATGGGTTTTTTATACTTTTACACTAACATAACTTGTTTACTATATTCCTAGTCAAATTATTAATTTCAACTTTTACTACAAGATGTCCAAAAAATCTGGAACCATAGGCACTTCAACAAATTTTATGAATGTGTTCAATGTGCTGTCCTTGTAACAAGTTTGTCATAATAGCAGGATTAACTTCACCTTCTCATGCTTTGAGAGTGCCATAATCTGTCATGTATCTGAAATTTGAAAAAGTTGCAAATCACCTATGGTTCCTAACTTTTTTGGACACCCGGTTCTGTAATGGGGGCTGGAATACTAATGATAGGAAGTAAAATTCTCTTTTCTTACATATTTTTCCACTGTAAATTGCATTGGAAAGCAGTCACCTTCCCACACAGTAAAGGGCGATATAGATGTGAGACGTGGGCTTTAGCACCCATATCTTGTTCTCTAAACTTATTTTTAATTTTCTTACTTATTTTACATTTATTTTATAATGTGAGACTAGCAAATAGAAATTAAGACTTATATACTGTAATTTATTCCTGTTCCCACAGTTATCTTCAAAACATAAGTCTTAGTGATATATGTAGTATTTTTGTTGTAATTGTTAAGACTTGTGATAATTAAAACGCGTGTGTGTGTGTGTGTGTGTATATTGTGTGACTAAAATTTTGTGCAGGAAAGTGCTATGTGT
This sequence comes from Tachypleus tridentatus, assembly GCF_004210375.1. Classification (NCBI taxonomy): domain Eukaryota; kingdom Metazoa; phylum Arthropoda; class Merostomata; order Xiphosura; family Limulidae; genus Tachypleus; species Tachypleus tridentatus. The sequence continues at coordinate 87,271,448 of NC_134836.1, read as the reverse complement.
AAAGTTGTATAACAAGAATGTGAATGTATAGTAGTTCAAACAATTGTAATAGTTTTGGTGATAATGTGTACCCATCTTTACTATTTTTCATTATGTTGTTCTTGAATTAGAAGACTGAAACATGCTTTGTAAGTTCAGACATGAAGCAGATATGATGCATGTTATTCTCGTTTAAACTATAAAATATAGTACAAATTGTTGTACAGTACGTAGTTGTGAATTTGTTAGAAGCATATTAGCATTAAAAGTAAATTTCAAAAATTGCATCCATCATGCATTACATATCCCTACCCATTTTACAGTTTTACATGTAAGATGTCTTTATGAAGTTCTTGTGATCTTAGCTGAATGTTAGAACAAAAGTTTCTGATTCAGCTGGACAAGATGGTTTTGAGAGTACAAAGAATTCACACCATTTAACATTTAATTGTTAATTTAATACTTAATAGTTGAGATAATTAAATAAAAATAAAGTTTTTGGGAATTTTTAGCAACTTAAACCATACATGCCACTGTTATACTGAAATATGTATATTTACATGTAAGACTTATAAATATGTTTAAATTTAAGTGTTATTCTTAGGTAACTTTGTGCAACTATGCTATTTATGCCTCAATCTTTCATCAAGAAAATTTGGTACTTTTATCTCCTGAATACTTAAAGTAATTTAAAACTGAAAAATGCTATTTGAACTACTTGACATTCATCTTCCATACATTACCTCGATCAGTCCATTTGTTGAACTCTATAGGATGTTAGTATATACCCAAGTTTACCTTGTTTTATTAGACCAATAAACAATTCCAAAGAAATAATCTTTGTATATAAGTACATAATTTATAACTTGTGAATTGTAGGGCAAACCTATTACTGTTGCTTAAATCACACTTTATCTTATTGGTTAATTTTTAAATTTCTGTGGTTTACTAATAAAAATATAAACTCCAATATCCTGTCTGTCATTTTGCATAATAAATGGTGCCAATTATTCCAATTAATTAGAATTATGGGTGATTTATTGGTAACCAACACACCTCTAATGAAATTAGTCATAATTTTCCTACAGGTGCACTATTTTTACAAATTTTGAAATATATTTTGTAATGTATTGTTTTTGTGTGTAATTAAACATATTCTTTCTTTTATTAGAAAATCATGGACCTGCAAAGTGTTCTCAAAGCATTACCAGATGATCGGCCAGTCACAAGAATCTGCATTGTTGAAGATCCTGCCAAATGCCCATCAGGTTTTCAGTTGGTAGCTAAGACTTTTGACCAAGACACAGATGCTGATTTATGGAAAGATGGAATTTTTGGCAAGCGAATAACCAGATACATATGTTTCATGAAGGATCAAAACAGTTCTAATGAAGTAGTTCAATCTATTACAGTAGTTGGAGAAAGAGAACTTCCACCAGATTGGACTGCTCTGTTATATACTCATGATAGTGAGCAAAAAGCCATAAGAAAGAAAAATCTGTGCTATAAGTTGGTGAGCAAAGACCTGGTACAGGAAGCAGTAACTGATATTATTGTGCTGAGTAAGTCAAAGAACCCTCCTCCTGGATTTACTTTTGCTGGGGAAGTAAACAGCTTGTTGATCTGTTATAAATGTGGTCCAGTTTCTCCGGCTAGATTCCCTAGGGTAGTAGACCCATTACCGTACAACGTGCTTTCAAATGGTCAACAAGTAAGTCAACAGCAGCCTTATGTCCAAGGACAGCGCACATTGTATGGTAATTCCATCACTCACAATGCTGTACTAGATGGCGTTCCATTCATCATTAATCCAAAATACAGTGATTTTAGTCACCTCCTCCACTTCATTATCCCTGATATTGCACTCAAATCGGAAGACCAGCTACGAGTGCAGTATAACTATAGCTTCCAGGTTGAATATCAAATTCAACAGGCTGTCTTCCGTCTTTAGCTAAAATTGTTTGCACCAATTTTTAATTTGAAGAGAAGTTTTAGTTACTGTATAACTTTTGATCAATGAAATAATCCAAAAGTTTGTTCACAAGTTTTGGTAAGTACTGTAAAAAAAAAAAGACATTATGCTAGCAGTGGAATGTTTATAGCCCTCAAATAGAAAGTAATGTTTTATTAAGAATAAGTGTTTATTGCCAAGAAAATGTTTATTACTGTCTTAACTGAAGGATATGCATTTGGAAATGCAGTTTCACTCCCTATTACTTCCTTGTATGAGTTAAATAGTGCAAACATTTTTATTTTTCTGCAAAAAATGTTATCTTCTTGACCATATTTGGCTGAATGATTTGTATACTTGAGCTCTTGGAGGTTTTTCTGGTGGTTGTGTAAGAATACAGTTACAACATAACCATCTTAACTATATACGTGTAAAAAGTGCCACCTATTGATCAGTTTTGAACATGTATGCATATTGCAGTGTATAATATTATCATTTTAAAATGGTGCCTAACTTGTACATTGGTATAATTGCAAAGCCAAATGCATATATATACATATACAGTATTACATTTAGGTTAACACATTTTCAGAAAGCTGGTCAAACTAGTTATGATCAGCAATAATTTCTTCTGTTTAGTGTTTTTCCAGTAAATCCTACATTTGTTCAGTTTTTCAAATTATTGTTAAAGTATGCATTGCTTTTTGAGATGTAGTTTTATTTTTATGATAAAAGCTTTTTGCAAATTCAGTATTCACTCTAACTGTGCCTGGTGCATAATAACAATGTCTCCAAGCTACAACAGTTTTCACACTTCATTTTGGTGTTACACACTTACTTCTAATCTTAAACTAATTCTAGAATAGTTTTTTATGTGCATTCTCTGTATCTGTAGTTTAGTAATTCACATCAGATGTATTTACAGTTAAAAATGTTAGGATTGTGAACACTTGGTTTTAATTCTAGCTATCTTAATCTTGGGCAAGTCTCATTTACATTTAGGGTATATAATGTGCATTTTTTCTTTTTCTTTTTTTCATCTCCAAGTGTTGCAGTTTCTCCAGAATTGTTTAGCGTATAATGCATTCAATACTGATTGTGTGTAAAACTATTATTGTTAACACATTTTAAGTTTTCCACCAACTTCTGTATACACTATGTATAAACAGACCTTCTGTATGATTTTTTTACACTCTGAAATAAACAAAAACATTTCTACATTTTTAAAGAAAACTAATTATTGCAGTTTTGAAGTTAAACCTTTAATACATAGATATTATTTAAACAAAAAACACTTGGCTCAGACTAGCATTCAAGTCAGCAAATTTTACTTCATTTTAGTCTTTTCATAATTTGTGGACAATTCCTTTTATCCTTTGGTTTCATATACAGCATTCATTTAAAAATAAAAGTGTCACTGTTATTTCTGCATATTCATAATATATTTACTGACATTAGGTATGTATTTTCTGTCACAACTTCAGATGTTGTCTTGGTCTTTGCTTTCAGTCATATAATTTAACATTTTATCTTTACATGGTAAAAATAGAGATTTTGCAAAAGAAAAAACACACACATGTGAACAAATAAATCAAAGCTTTATTCACACTAGATGTATATTTTACTTGTTGACTGGCTTACACTTGTTTTATTGTCTCTTGCTGGCTGCTTGGTTGAGAAACTTTGTCCCACAGAACAAAGACAAAAGGAATTCTTATTTACCACATAAATTCATACAAAATGTTAAAAGTGCTCTATATCAGAATTGAATACCATGTATATTACTGATTGTTCCAAATAACAATTATAAGGAAAATCTCCTTACCCGTATCAGTTTGTACAAGTATATAAGCCATCCTTGAGATGAGCTCACTTCTCCCCAAGGAGGCCAGATATATGGCAAAAGTGGTTTTTTTTAGCCATTGGAGTAGAAAACCTTGTCTTAGTAAAAAGATTAGTACATATTTATGACCTTTCAACATCTGTTTAACACAGAGCACCTTTATACAATGTTGGAAAAAAAACAAAAACACCTGAATATATACAACAAAAGATGTACTATAAACTAGATGGAAAATTTATGGTTTCTTTGAGGCATTACTATTAAGGTAACAAATTGGCTTAAGAGATGTGCATGTTTATTGGATGTCTATTTGTGTCTTCCATAAGTTAAAAAATCATATAAGTGTATACAGTGATAGTATGCTATTCCTTTTACATTTGTACTCCTTGCATGGTATAATTGTTTACTCTAGGTCTCTGATAATTGTTTTAAGTTATTTCACATGGATTTAATTATTCAGACAGCTGTGTATATTGTAGACTTTTTGTTAAAAAGTTGTATCATAACTTTCTTGGGAATTTTATGATTGTGTGAATTTGTTATAATAATGTATAATTACTGTATTTTAATCAGTCTCCTACACACAGTTTTCTCTTGCAATTATATCAGTATTTAGAAAGTTTGGTTTAACATCTAGTATGTATCCCTCTATACAAAAAGCAGCATGATCGGGCATAGCCAGGTGGTTAAGACACTCGACTTGTAATCTGAGGGTCGCGGATTTGAATCCCTGTCACACCAAACATGCTTGCCTTTTCAGCCATGGGGACGTTATAGTGTGATGGTCAATTCCACTATTCGTTGGTAAAAGAGTAGCACAAGAGTTGGCAGTGGGTGGTGATGACTAGCTGCCTTCCCTTTAGGTTTACACTGCTAAACTAGGGACAGCTAGCATAGATAGCCCTTGTGTAGCTTTGCACAAAATTTAAAAACAACAAAAGAACAGCATGCATGTGTATATAGGTTAGGAACCTTCTTCATGGTGCAAATATCATCAGTAATGTGTTATATTACACAGAAATTAATGATGTTTGTTAACATTGTTACAGATTATCTGTAGTTACTTACATTATGCCTGAATGTCATCAGGATCACTGGAAAAGGATCATGTCGGTTAGTGTTGGATGAAATGTTATCTGATGATGAGAATCGACTGACAAGTTATAGGAGCTTCTTTAATAAAGTAGGCTTTTTGGATACCATACTTTTAAGCCCTTTTCTGATCTGTTGTACATATATATTTAATTGCATGGTAATTGGCCCCATCTATAACCAAAAATTGAAAAAAAAAACTAAACTGCACATCTTCATCTTTTCAAATGTGGTAATGATATATTTGTAATTAAAGCCTACTGTGGAATAAAAGTATCAATACAACTCCCAATACTGTATTTTTTGTAGTTGCAAAAAAACTGAACTACATGTATTTTCATAACTGCTGCAGTAAACCTCACTGAAGTAAGAAAGTACATGAGTAATAAATCTCATTAGAAAACAATGTCATCATCAAATTAACATTAGTATTTAGATTAACTGATGCATTAAACAACAAAAAAAAAACTGTTCTATTACATTTTGAATTTCATTCAATTCAGGCTCAAAAGTGTTAACATTAATTGCTTCCAGTAATGCTTATTACATGGTTTGAAGCCAATATTATTGTGTGATATTTATCATTGTTTTTACCAAAACATTTACAAACCTTAATTTTGGTTTTTATACCTGAAATTGTTATAATGTTCAAAACAGTAATTTCTTTATTACAACATAACATTACACTACATTTTTGACATCCCATCTAGTCAGTGTATTTTTTTTAAATTGAAACATATCAGGGATGGAAAGTCCATAACTACATTTTGAGGTGAATGAAACTAACAGTGTAAATTTCATTACAGGGTGAATTTTAGTTGATTATTTTCTGTTTAAAATTAATGTAATGCTCAGTATTTTAATTATTTATAAGCTAAGGTCTTGGTGTATACAGTACCGTGGATTTTGTTATGAGTTTGAGATGTTTTGTGTGTTTTATTTGTACATTTCTTCATATGGAGTAGTTTTACTTTTGTTATAACTGTCAAAACTGCACTGGTTTTAATAACTTGATTTATTTTAATCATGTACATGTTGAGTTAACTGTAAGTTAATTCCTTTAGTAAATGCTTGTAACATGAGAAAGTCCATTACAATGTACACAAAACAAGATTATGGTTCGATGAAAGGGATTAATGACCTTGTACTGCTACAGAAGGTTTAATCCTTTTTATAACAGCATATAATTGTTAATTTTTAACTTTCACCTTTTCTTTTTATGTCAGTCAATTTTTATCTACACTTGTTTTATCTTTAGAAGCATGCTATATACAATGTACAAGTAAATGTTATATGATTGAAGTGGTATTTTTTAAATTGTTTTCATTTAATAACAGATGCTTTACTGTTGGGCTTTTTTTTTATTATTCTTCCATTTGTGTTATTTTAAAACGTGGATATATTTGGATTCAGAATGCCTCATTTATGTGTAACATTTGTTTAATGACCTAATAATTTTGTCTTCAATAAAGAAATAACTAACATTGTAGATGACTGTCTTAATGTTTGATTCCAGTGACTTATTTGTATAACATTATATATGCTACTGGTATTTTATTATTGACACTTGAAGATATATTGGTATTAAATTTAATCTTTAATGTTAAAGGGACAGCACAGTTATCTTTTTTAGAGGTGGATTTTATTATTTCAACTGATTTTTGACTTACAAGAAATATACTGCATTATCCTTGTCTGAAGTCAATACTGCACTTATCTCTGTAGGTGTGGGGGATAAGTTAACTAATTGGATAGAAGAATGTCTTGATCCACGAAAGTAGAGGGTTGTTATAAATGGAGTTTGGTCAAACTGGATTATTGTTACAAGTAGTGTATCTCAGGACCATTATTCTTTCTGATTTACAATAATAACATAGAAGGTCAATGGTCAATAAATTACTTAAAGTTGTTGATAGCATCAAGGTCTTGTTTTACTAACTGTGAAGAGGATGCTACTGCTTTACAGAGGGATATAAATTATTTAGTGAATTGACCAAATAAATGGCAGATGGGTTTTAGTTATGAAAAATACAAGATATAAATGTGGATTATCATAATTTGAATTGTAAGTATAATTTGGATGGGAATAACTGTTAGAGTTATGAAAGAAAAGGATGTTGGTGTAATGGTTGATCAGTCTCTTAAGCCATCCAAGCAGTATGCTGTTGCTAGTCATATGACAAATATGATTTGAGGTTATATTTTCAGCAATACTGAATACAAGTCTAAAGAGGTTATAATTTCATTGTATAGGTCACTGATTAGGCCACATTTGGAGTATTGTATTCAGTTTTTGGCTTCTTACCTTAGGAAAGACATTGAATTGTTGGAAAGGATTCATAAGAGGGTTACTAAAATGGTACCTGTGATGGAGAGAGTTGTCATATGAGGTGACATTAAAACTGTTTTTCTTCAAAAAAATAGTTAGAGGGGATCTAATTGAGTGTTCAAGAGTGTAAAAACTGATAATTTTGATGCATCAACATTTTCATACTTAACAGTGAAAATTAAAGAACTAGGGGACATGAATATAGATTTGGGCCAAGTAGGGGAGTTGTCTTCAGCTAAAATGATTTTATTTTCAAATGGGATGGTTGGCCTATGAAATGGGTTGCCTTCTGATGTTATGGAGGCAGTAAATTTGAGTGAGTTTAAAATAAAGTTTCATAGATATATGAATGATAAGAACTAACTTTAAACTTTATTTATTTAATAGTTTTAGTTTGGTGTAGAGGATAGGATAACCAAAATGGACCAACTTGACCTTAAACATTATGTTATCGAGATGTTGTGATTGTTTATTTACAAGTTCAATACAGTGAATAGCCTATAAAGCTATAAGCCACAAGTTATTTAAAAAAGAAAATTAACAATTTATCAAAGTATTTTCAATAAATCAAATAGAATACTATTGTATTCTAGCAGGCCTGAAGAGCTCTGGATTGAGCAAAATGCATTATCACCAATTGTTAATATACTATGAATGAAGTACTGTTATTATACAGGGTGTTCGGAAAGTCACTGTGCACTTATATTTATTAACAGACAAAACTGCACAATGACTTTCCGAACACTCTGTACATTCTTCTAATTCTTGAAAATCCCTAAGGGACTAGATAAAAAATGTATTTAAAAAATTTATAACAGACTAAATAACTACTGTCTTATGACAAGCTAAATGATTAGGATTTTAAAGCTTTTGCTTTCTTTCTAATTTCTTCTTTGTTAATATTTGTGTTCTAACTGTTCTGGCCCAGCATAACCAGGTGGTTAGGACACTCAACTCATAATTTGAGGGTGGCAGGTTCAAATCCTCGTCACATCAAACATGCTTGCCCTGTCAACTGTGGGGGTGTTATAATGTTTTGGTCAATCTTGCTATTCATTGGTAAAAGAATAGCCCAAGAATTGGCAGTGGGTAGTGATGACAGATAGCCCTCGTGTAGCTTTATGTGAAATTTCAAACAAACTAACTAACCATCCTGCTGTGTGCAATCAGGATATTAGCAATGATTTTGAAACTGCATGCTTTCCTCTTAGTAGCTCTAGCAGATGTGCTTACTGTGAAAGTAATCGTGTTCAAATCCTCTAACTGAACATATCCACCCTTTCAGCCAAGGAGGCATTGTATTGTGACAGTCAATCCAATTTTTCGTTGTTAAAAGAGCAGCCTAAGTGTTGGCAATGGATGGTGTTGACTAATTACCTTCCCACTAACCTGTCACTTCTATATTATGGATGGGTAGTGCAGATATCTCTTTATTAGTTGGGTTTTGTTTTTAATTAAATATTTTTTTATCAATAGACCTTTATTTTAGTTGCACAACATTATATCTTTCAGTCCTGGCTGAAAAAAAAAAAGACTAAAATCATCATTAAAGGGGAAAATTTGAGTGAACATGTCCATAGCTTATCCTAATCTTTATAGTAAATGATGGTAAAATAATCTGATAACTCAGATACGTATATTTTAGGTAATATTTAGGTTTTAAATGAATTATTTTGTGTTCCTTAAAGATCACCCTATTGGATCATTCAAGTTGCTTAATGCCAGCTACCAGGAAGTAGCTATTATAAGCTATTAGAGCTTATGTGAAAGCAGCCTGGGTTTTCCTGAACTTCTATTAACTCACTTTTGGCCTCAGTTTGTGAATGAACAGTGTTTCTGTGGTATGACTTTTTTCATCATAACACTTGCATAGGATATTAAACATAGATTGGTGTATAAGAGTATCACAGTCTCAAATGATGTGATCTTTTACATTAGATATATTGTAGCTTGACAGCTTTGCATGCTTTTATACAGGTTCTTATAGCCATCTGGTGGTAGACCCAATATATCTAGAAATGATGATATCCTGATGTTTTTGGAGGAACTCCCAATTTAAACAATATGGTATCACCTTTATTTAAAGGCATCTACACTAATGGATGCAATATCTGTGCCAAATCAGGTATTCTTGAATGAGTTTCAGGAGAAGAAGCCTGTAGCAACTGCTGTGATTGTACCTTTGCCACTAATTTTTGAAATGCTCATTTTGCAAAAATTGTGGTCTTCCAAAATGTTATACTTGCAGACAAATCCCGGTAAAACAACACAATCACTGGGTTAATTGAGTGGGCAAAGTTTCTCAGCACCTTGCATTAAGGTTGGGTCACAGCAATTGCTGTTGGTGCCTCGATTCAGATATCTATTTTAGTTGTGGGTCTGTAGGACACTATACAGTGTAAACTACTTTTTTTTTCTCAGTAACAAGGTAAGCAAAAACACCCAGTATGGCTATCTAGTGGGTGCTTGAGAATTGTAGGCATACTATGACTGTTACTTCTTCCACTCCAGAAAACTTTTATAAGAGTCCAAACCATGTCTAGCCACCAACCTGAAGATGTACAGTAAGCAATGTTTGTTGATAACACCAGCATAATCAAGATTAAATGATACTTGGTGTGTGCCAAAAATAAATGGATGCAAGGTCAAGTTCCTGGTTAATACCAGAGTTACCTTTATCCTGGTAGATCTTCTGACGTACCATTTACTCGAAATGAAGCCATCACTCTGGCCAACTGATATCAACTTTGTTATGGCAATTAGGTGCATGTTAATTATGTGTGGATAGTAACACTTACATGATGAAAATGTTGACTCTAACTTTGGTTAAGCATTTAAATTTTAGGAATAGCCTTACAGTAGAAACTGACAGTTTTACTTGTGCAACAGATAAATTGTTTCCATGGAAATGCCAGACACACTGGGCAGTATATGATCAAATAGTTAGCAGAGTGATTGTACCAGTCCACTGTTTCTCTATAATTTAATGGGTGCTACATAAAAGAAAGGACGTTGAAAAGTTAAACTCTTATGGAGTTCTGTTCTGAATTCTTTTAATGTTAATTATTTGTAGTAATTTAGGTTAAATAAGATAACTAGATATGGTAAGGCCGGTTAATACAAGTAAGAGGTAAAAGTTTTAACTTGGAGTTTATTGGAGTAAATTTTATTCCAAATTGCAACGTTAAAATAAGCTTAGTATGTGTAACGGTATTTTACGCTCAGGTAGATTTCAACTTAATGATAAATCGTAAAACAAGTTAAAATGCAGTTTTCATTAAATAAATACAATTTAAAAAACTAGTTTGTCTCTACTTGTTTCAATGATTAATTTACTTGAAGTTAAATCCATTAATTTAAATTCAGCTTACAGATAAAATTTACGGGTAGGCTTAAGTATTATAAAAATCAGGCAGAATATATTGCACTGTTAACATTACCTATATATATACATCATAGAGTTGTCACCTCTAATAAAAGTAAGTTTTATATAATTAAAGATAGTTTTTTTTAGTGTCATGTGAAGACGAACTAGCAATAAAAATATAATTGGTTCTTAAACATTAGGCTCAGTGTTGATAATAGACTACTGGTACTTAGTATTAGGCATTTATTTACAGGCTATGCGTAAAATTCAATGGTTAAAATTAGGGTAGTAATGTTAACATTTTCCTAAATTAAAAACGTATTCCCAATAACATTTATCTCCTCTTATATTTATAGTTCTTACTCGATCTCTATAATTTTCGCCTTTGCCAATCTAACTACTGTTCTAGTTCTTTATATCTTGTTCCAGTTGTTTATACCACACGCATACCCTTGGCGATATTTATCTTGTGATATTCTCCACCTACGTTAATGCGCCCTCTATACTGGTACTGTATATAAACACAAATTTCGTCGTTTGGTACAAGGATTTATATACACTGCTGGCCAAAATCTTAAGACCAATAAACATGAAGAAAAATATGCATTTTACGTTGTTAGACTCAACCACTTATTTGAGTAGAGCTTCAAAAGATGTAATTTTTATGTAATAAATGTAACTGCTCAGAATTTTCATGCTCAATATTCCTAATATCACGCGCACAAATTCCTTGAATCCTGCGCATGCACCTTTATCGTAAACTGTAAGATCTGTTCAAGAGCACTAGCTTCAAATATCGTCCTTTTTTAAATAAAAATATATAAAAATTGACCGGTTGTTCAACCTGTTATTTAACTGTATATAAGCATCTCGTTCAAATATCACTTTTTCAAGACTGACTCAGTCCCAGTCTCCAAAACCATAGTGGGAGGAAGGGCGAGAAAGTGTAAACTTTATGTACGTATTTTTGGAAATACATTTTCCAGTTTAAAAAAGTTAACTTCCAAAACATGCGTACCTTCTCTTTCACTTATAGTTAGAATCTCACATTGATAAAGTGTGAGGGCGTTATTCATACTAAAAATATTTGCATATACAATGGATGTGTCAACAGAAGATATGCACTCTAGTGGAGGAGCTATACTAAATCTAGAACAGGTATGCTTTTCATCCAGACCTTAATTCTAATATTATAGGTGGAAATGTACATGAGTCATCATTACTATAGGCCAGCCCCAACCAAATAGCCAAGGCTCCACTTCTCGGGTTTGGAATTAGATGGTCTTGGTCCCTATATCCTGCGTTGATGGCTAGGGCAATTAAAATGCAACAATATATACACTTATAGTCCAGGATTTCTCAAATATCTATTTTTCAACTAGAAAATGTTGAAAAATATATTTTCCAAAAATATGTTTTATACAGCTCTCAAATATAACTATATGAAAACCTTGTGTCATAAATCTAGCACTCTCGCTAGATTCTGTCATATTTTTCCTACCTTGATGAAGATGACTCCTGTTTTTCACATGTTTTTCTTTACTATATTATATTGTACTTAGAATTAAGAGGCAAAAATTAAACAAATTGTAAGGTTTCTTCTGCTGCTGCCTTTTTTTTCTGTAATAATATTTCTGCCGCCGACTTTGTTTCCACCCCATTCTAAAAATATAAATATGAAACCCATCACCGAAATACATACATACCTGCGTAAATTAGCAAAGACATAAGTAGAAATTAATGTGATCTCTTTCTCATTTCTGGATTAAATCTATCCATAACAGGCTAATGAGAATAATTAGTGTGTATCAGACTACTTCCACAAGCCTTAATGTATACTTTTATAACAATGTGGCACTACAATAAGAAGTGCAAAGCATATACAAGGAGTTAATTTAAAATGATGATATCCTTTACTCATTCTATGGACTCCTTTACATGCATATCATTATGCCATCTGTTTTCATAATATCTCTAATTACAAATTTAGCTTTGTATTTTATCATACATTTAGATTTAAAACTATCAACACTTACATCATCTGAATATTAGTTATTCATTTAGGGATACACACCTGTTATTTAAGCTCAATTTCAGGGACTTTTCTTGCAGAAAAATCAATAGATTTGTAGCTAATACGTTTCGAATCCACTTTATGCATGTACTCTATAACTGCAGTTTTGGTTTAGAGGAGTGATTTGATTACGTAATACTTTGTGCTCAAATAGATTAGTAGGACAATTTTGTTCTAAAAAAAATAGATGGCATGACTCCTTGCATGAAAACGTAAGCATTTTGAATATTATAACTAAAAATAATAATTGTACAATAAATATGAACGAGGAACAGCTTTTGAATTGTATCTATCATTCATAGTAGTTGTGTATGGAAGCATATAATTGTAATACAATACTAAATTGATAAACAAACGATTTATGAAGTGATTTTACTTTGGGAAACATGTTTCGACAGAACATATGTTTACAGTACGTTCCCAGAAATAAAAACTCTTCATTAGGCTCATAAATAGCTGTGTATTAATTTACTGTTATCATTGATGTTTTCAATGAGATGTCTTTCAACTGCAAGGTTGTATTTTACCAGGTAGTTGCTACTTTAATAAAAGATGCTGATAAAACAGCCGTGCTCTATCCTATCCGATAATGTCAACACCATTATTTATATGTTGTAAAATAATTTATAGCATTTTTCTTTTTTCGGGAATCATAAATATTGAACCCCGGATTCTCTTCCCTCAAGCTAATGTGTTAAACATGACCAATATACTTTGAATCCATATTTGAAGTTGTCGGATCTTTTATTTTTGTCCATTCTGTTTTAGCCCAAAGTACCACAGACTTTAACTCCTTGATATTATGTTACAAGCTTGATTATTTCTTTAACTGTGACCTCAACTTTAAACCATATTTACCTCGAGGGTAACTAATATTTTCCTCTCCTTTACATCTTGTTATCTTTTTCCAGTATCTTAGTGTAAGAAAGTTTTGATTTTTTTTCTTTTAGCTTCTGTACTTACCATCTATACCCTGTAATTTTTGTACTAGTCTTTCTCTTTACTTTTTTCCAATTCATCTGGGTATTTTGTTCTTTTGAAGTACTCAACTGGTTTGTCTTTTCCACGCCCATACCAAAAGAAGAAAATGCAATTACACTTTGAGAGACTTCAAAATTCTTGGCATTGCATTCGTCTAGACCTCAAAAAGGCGTTGCTTTCTTTTGTGGTAGTTTGAGTTATTAAACAAAAAAAACGACTAAGTAGTGCTAGTTGGTTAACCCTTTACCTCAGTATGAGCGGTTCCGGATTCAAATCCTTCTCGATTAATACAAAAAATAGATAATGACACTTTTACCAGTAGGTTGATGAACCACATGGTCATCTAGTTTCACTTGCAGTAAATAGTTATGGAAAGAATTCTTCATTCAATGAGATGTTTATTTCTACTGTCTGAAGGGTAGCTCATAGAGAAACGTAAGATTCAGGGTTTGGTTCAACTTCAATATAATGTAATTTAATATTTCTTTCGTCTTATTATTCATGTTGGTTGTTTATCAGGTTCTTAGAATAATAATTTAAACAGAATAAAATAGTTACGTTTCATGTTTCATCATTATGTTTATTGTTAGGGGTATTTTCTACACATAAACACTAAATATTTCGAATACAGTAGATGTGTCTTTATAATCGTCATAAAGTTTCAGCAGTAAGTCTTGAGGATTATAAGATAAAAACTGGGTTTCGATACTCTTGTTGGACATAGCACAGGTAGTCCGTTGTGTAACTTTGTGTTTAACAAAAAATAAATACTTGAAAGCAAAAATACTAAATTTTGTGCAAATTTACTGTTTAGTTTTTAAAATGAATGATATAAATATATATCACGTGATATGAAATTCATCCAAAACATTTTCTGTGACGTCTTCTTCCTCTACTCTATATAATAGATACATTTATTAACAGCGCGTAAAATTTGTATACTTTTGTTAATAAAGCGGTAAAGTTTATTAACAAGCATCTACATTATAACATATGAGTAGAAAAGAAATGAAAAACAAACAACTATAGATTTTGATTGACAAGTGGACATAGATAACCTGTTACACGAGATGACCGAACTGTATTAAAAACAATTTATAACGTTAATTACTTATTATTCGCAAAGCAAACACCATTTAAACTCGTGAACTTTTAATGTACTTTATTCATTTTCAGTTATTTGATTATACCTATAAACTAATTTAAGTAGTTATATCAGTTTGATACAAAATTGTGTACAATGGTGTAATGATATAAGCTATTTGACCAAATTCATGACTTTGATATCGTAGTTATCACGTTTGAATTAATACCTTTGAATATGCTATTGGTATACTCAATTAATTATGTAGATTTTTTACAATAAATTTAAAGTGGCCATCATTTAGGTTTAAATATAATTACTGTTCAATTTAGTTATTTATGTAGGAAATTAGAAAATTACATTAGTGTAAGGACCTATGCTGATTATGAACGCTTTGAAAATGACCTGATCACTCAACAAGTGTTCCATTATATTTTCATGCCATCATTTTTATAGGTATTATTTATATATTTTATACCAAATTGGTGTCGTATTTTCAGGTTTCATTGCGCTTTTGTTGGGTTGTTTCCTATGTTTTTATCTCCTTTGTTTTTCAGATGTCTATAACTTTTATTTGAATATGTTTATTGTTTTTATGTTGTTATTGGCATAGTTACTCTTTCTCGTAGATTCGATTTGTTTGCAATTAAGCACAAAGCTCTCAGGTCATTTCTTAAGTAATTTCCGATTTTAGGTTCAGAAAATGAGAAAGGATTTCAAGTGCTTTTAATACTATTTAATCAATAATGTACGTTCCATTGCTATTAGTTACTTCCTGCCAACGATTCACAAGTTTCTGAATGCCACTTCGATAAAATTCTTGGGGCTTGAAGGAAAAAAATGTAGAGAGGATAGTTTTGACATCTTCATGTGTTCCAAACTCTTTTCCATCAAGATACTTCTGCAAACTTTGGAATAGATGATAATCAGATGGGGCAAGGTCTGGAGAATAGGGAGGATGTGGAAGTTTTCCTAGTCTAGCTCTTCAATCTTTGCAAATATGATCCTTGCTGTATGGGGCTGTGCATTATCCTGGTATAACATAACACCTTTACAATTGATCAAAGCAGGCCTCTTTTCTCTCGGTGTAACATTCAAGTGCTCTAACTGTTGACAATAGAAGTCTGATGTAATTGTTACATTAAGTGGCAGTAACTCAGAGGGGATCACACCAATAATATCCCACCAAATGCTTAACAAGACTTTTCTAAGGTGAAGGCATATTTTTGGCTGTGCTTTAACCAGTATACCTGCACTGAGCCATTGTCTGTGGTGCTTAACATTTTTATAAAATATCCATTTTTCATCTCCAGTCACTAACCTGTCCAAAAAGGGGAGTTGCATTCATGAAAGTCCAGAGAAGTGCAAATGTCTAATCATGCTCTTAGATTGGCTTCTGTTAAATCATGGGGGATTCATTTTCCAAGTTTTGACACCTTTCCAAGCTGTTGCAGATTATGGTGAAATGTTGAATGGATTGAATTAAACTTCTGTGCTAGTTCTTCAACTGTTACAGCACAATATTCATCAAGTGCAGCCAACAGCAAGTCATCATTAAACTCAACAGGACAACCTAAACATCACGCATTACTTAAGCTGTAGTCACCTGATCTGAAATTCTGAAACTACTTTAGACATTTTCTTTCATTGAGAAACTCCAAACTATAAACACCTTGAATGTTTTGCATAGTTTCTGCTATGCTATTGCCTTTTTTAAACTCATAAAGCTTTATATGCCTAATGTGCTCCTCAGACACATCCATCTTCATAAGAGTTTATTTGATTAATGATCTGAAAAAGTGGAGTTGGGCTAGTTTCTTTTATTTGTCTGAATATTTTTATCCACGTCCTACTACATATTTTAATCATTAATGCCTTCTACAAAGACAGAAATGATAATACACTTTCTGTATTAAATTTTCGCATATTACTTATTGGACGACCTGATATATAATGGGCTGTCTGTGTTCTGCCCACAAGGGTTATCGAAATCCAGTTTTTAGCGTTGTAGCATCCGTCACCCAAAGAAGAATATAGTTATTTGTTCTTTGCGTTTTTATTCGATGGATTAGCAAAACAATCTATTTTAGTTTTTGTCAAATCACCAATTAGGTGTCAAAATATTTGGGATTGTGTTTGTTATCTCTTCTGAGTTTAATAAAATTGAACCCTTCCGATAACAGTCACATTGATAAAATAATAATAATAATAGTTCTAGTCAGATGTTTATTAAACACCACTCACTATCTTCAGAAGAATTGGTTGGGTTTGAATTTCGCGCAAAGCTACACTAAAGTTATTTGCACTAGACGTCCTTAATTTTGCAATATGAGACTAGAGGAAAAGCAACTAGTTATCACCACCTACCGCCAACTCTTGGACTATTCTTTTACCAACGAATAGTGGGTTTGACCGTAACATTATAACGTCCCCACGGCTGAAAGAGTAAACATGTTTAGTGTGACGGGGATTCGAACCCGTGACCCTCGGATTACAAGTTGAGACCCTTAACCATTTGGGCATGCTGAGCCTCTTCAAAAGGACGAATTATTTACCATGTTTTGATATTAGAGTTGTTTTGCCTGGACAAGCAACTGTGACGTATTGTTTAAGCGCCGTCTGTTACAACAGCTTTGAAAGCAAAAGCAAGAACATTATACACAACCGCGTTTATAGAAAGGTGCTGCTTTTATCCATATGCGTTTATGTGAATTCTCAGAGACCAGAGTTTGCACAATAGAAAATTGACTGTTGAGTGTGTAATGCTTAAAATAGAAAAAAAGTACGAAAAATACTTTTTGTTCTGAGTTATTATTGGTAGCACATGAGCAAGAATATAACTTGTGATGGGAAAAAACGATTGATATTAGAAGCCTTACTTCGTGTACGTAAACAAAAGACCAATTAAACTGTTGAATGCGCTTTACAAACTAAACGACTGGTTCATGAAAAGGCCCGATCGAAATTGTGACATTTATGGGCACGAGATCTTCTCGTCTGATGATGTAAGAGTCTTATTGTCTGTTTCATTGGATTTTACATAAAGCAGCATAATTTTAACGTTCCTAATTATTAAGTACAAACTAGAGAGAAAACAGGTATGTCAATACTCTTTACCGTCAGACTGAATAGTTGGATTTGATCATTACCCTGATAATATACCTATGATCTCAGAGTAGATAATACGTGTTTTTTGTTTTGTTTTTTGACAATAAAGGAACCCAACCGTGGAACTTTAGTTTCAAAGACTGGCATGCTAACCAATGTGCCGCGCTCGACTCATTCTATAGAAACGAAAGCTCTGAAGCTAAAATCCAATTGAAACTTCTAAAATGCATATTGGCGGAAATTCTGGTATTCACAATAGTATTAGTAATAGTTTTTGTTTATTCTTACAGTAAAGATAGTGCAAATAATACGTAAAATAAAGTACAACTGTTCTTGGTTTTTCATCGTATAGCAACTGAGCTAATGTACAATTATCTTTAATAACATAATACACTTCTTTCACCTATTCCCTGGTGGGTCAGGGGTAAGTTTACGGACTGTTATGCTTAAATATGGGGTTCGATTTCCCGCGATGGCCAGAGCATTGATAGTCTTCTGTATAGCTTTGCGCTGAAAACAATAGCTACGACGTTTTGCCATCTATTGTTTAATGTTCGTACTATTTTTGTTAAATACCATATCTGGCCATTAGGTGTACTATAATTTCAAGGCACAATTAAATTGTTACAAAACAATTAGTCCAAATTGATGTATTTTATTTACTTAATTCCTTCGTACTGTTTACGGACATATTGAGTCGATATTGATCCTTTTTGTAGTAATTGATTTAGGACAAAGTATTATTGTAAGATACAGAGTAGTAGGAAGTACTGCTTCC
Source organism: Tachypleus tridentatus (assembly GCF_004210375.1). Classification (NCBI taxonomy): domain Eukaryota; kingdom Metazoa; phylum Arthropoda; class Merostomata; order Xiphosura; family Limulidae; genus Tachypleus; species Tachypleus tridentatus. The sequence continues at coordinate 87,252,862 of NC_134836.1, read as the reverse complement.
TCAAACCTGTAATACTGCTGCAGTATTGATTTGCGCTTGTCCTTTACCATAGAATAATGATGACATATAGTTAAACAACAAACATTTGTGTGTCCGACTCTTTGTCCCTTACCTAACTACCCCAAGGTCACTACGTCAATCTCAACCAAACTTTGTATGATGATAGCTTGGAACAAGAAGCATATTATTGGTAAATTCATAACCCCATCACCATAGGATTGATGCTTTAGAGCATCGATTACCTTTGACATAAGCTAATGTTAACCACATTTATATATAGCGCCACGTTCTCACACCAAACGGATATTCGCATTATTTTGGAGAATAATGACATTTCCCTTTGCCACAAAACGGAATCTGTGATAAATTACCAATACGTGTATTATTTGTTTACAGAAAAAATAGCTTTGGTTCGCCTACTCGTACAAAGCTGCTTAAGGGCTAGATGAGCTAGCATCGCTAATTCTGAAGAGAAAGCCTAAATAGAGAACTGCTAATCAAAACTACCCAACGCCAATTACTGAGCCACTAGTTTCCCACGAAAAGTGAAATTGACCGTAAAATTATAATGTGACCGTAGCTGAAGGAAACAAACATGTTCAGAGACAGGATACATCCACACGACCTGAATATTATAAGTCAAACGCCTCAGTTTACCTGGTCATACCAGTTATTACAGTATAAGTAAACACAGACGTTTAATCCAAATCTTTGTTCTGACATGGTTGAATCGTTAGTCCCTCGACTCGTAATATGAGGGTCGCGGGTTCGATTCCCTGTCACACCAAACTTGCTCGCTTTTTCAATCATGAGATCTTTATAATGTGACAGTCAATCCCACTATTCGTTGGTAAAAAGAGTAGCCCAAGAGTTGGCGGTGGGTGGTGATGATTAGCTTCCTTCCCTCTAGTCTTACACTGCTAAATGTGGAACGGATAGCGCAGATACCTCTTGTGAATCTTTGAGCGAAACTCAAAAACAAACAAACAAAATCTTAAATTATAAAAATTTTGGAATAATATTTTTGTTTATTTGTTACTTTTTAGACAATTTTCATAATAATATTTTGATTGATTTCTCTCTAAGTAGGTAATAATATGGAAAACAACATTATGAAACGTACCCGTCAGATTTAGTCACAACTAAAATACCTGGAATAGTTACAAGACATGTAATGGTTTTCCCTTTAGTGACTTGTGACGTTATTTCCTTTTAGTGACGTCATTTCACTTAGTGCTTGCACTACTGATTACCATGCACACTTAAAATACTAAATTGATTACCATACACACTTAAAATATTAAATTGATTACCATACACACTTAAAATATTAAATTGATTACCATACACACTTAAAATATTAAATTTTTCAACGGTGATGTATGTATTTATTTATATTCAACATTCTCCTATCTGTGCATGAATCCTTCCCTTAAATATGTTGTAAATTAGTTTGAGTATTCCATTAACTAATTACACTTTGAATTAGAATCTTCGTACGAGAGTTTGTAAACTTTTATAATCCTAGCAACAACGTGTGGATGTAATATACTGTACATTTTCAACAGACGTATCACTAGTACTTCTTAGTATTCAAATTTGAGCAACAAGTTAAAAGCACTTGTGTGAACTGAGCTATGGGATTAACCTGTTAGTTTATTGTCCGTAACGTATTTTAACCGCTCAAACTATTGGCAAAAACACTTAGATACATAAGGAAAGAAGTGTTTTTTTCCTCGTCGAAACGGACTTAGAATTCCTGACAAATGCTAACAGTTAACTCATCTAGAACGTTATAAATATTACCAAGATAAGGTTTATCCCAAGACATTAGAGTCTATATCTTTACCGCAATTTTGGATGAAGTATGTAAGAATGGCTTCGTTAACAATTATCGATATTAGAAGGGTGTGGAAAAATAAAAACACCTTGACTTTTAGAACACTTTCAGTTATTTATAGTAGGACATCTTTAAATTCTTAGCGGGTAATTCGAAGAGTTAAGATTCATTTGCAATTTTATATAGATTATAGCAGTCTTGTTTACATATAACGATCTTCCAATTACTGTTACATTTACCACATGAGGTTTATGAAATAGTCGCTGTGTTTCAATAGCCTCCGATACTGTTACACCTCCAAAACCACGAAACTGTGTGTCTTGGATCATTAAAGTACCTAGTAATTGAAAAATATGCCACTGATATTGTAGTTGTTCCTAAACTCTAAATATAAAAAAAATTATAAATAATAGTACAAACAACAAACATCTGAAACGTGTGTGACGGTAATAAACATTTCATTATTGAACGTTTCGGAATGTACATATTGTATTTTCAGCAAGCTATATACTGTAAACAATGAAAACGTTAGGTACACAAATTTCTAAAGTTTCAACATTTTGTAAACAGGAATTAAAATACAGAGTAAAAAAATGAAATAAATCAGAAAAAAAATTAGGATAGTGTAACAATTTTAACAATATGAGAATCGTTTTGTTGTTTTTATAGCGAAATTATACAAGTTATTCGAAACAGAATTAACTGTAGCGAAATTGTGCTACTATTTAAAACTGGAAACTCATTTGTAATATATATAGAACTTTAGCGTTATACTTAAGCTTACCACTTTGTCACCGGGATGAGATGACCTGTATTTGATTTCTATAAAAAGTGTATTTCGTCACCTCACAAGATATTCCGCGTTTTTTTTTTTAGATAAGAACTGAATCCCCACACTTCCAACTCAACTAGAATGTGTTGTTATGTTATTGTCACTTCAATTTTGTGACCATGACTTGTTGTTATCAAACCTGCCCTCATCCAACCCAGGTGGCACAGTGGAATGTTTGCGGACTTACAACGCTAGAAACCGGGTATCAATAACCCTGATGGGTGTAGCTTTGTGTTTAACTTCAAACAAACAAGTTATCAAACCAGCACGAATTGTCTCTTCAAGAACACCTAAGCTTTGCTGAAGTTCTTATGAAAAATATAAAGACTTAGTAGTTGTTGAATTAAGCACAAAGCTACACAATGGGTTATCTGTGATCTGCCCACCACGGGTATCGAAACCCGGATTTTAGCGTTGGAAATCCGCAGACATACCGCTGAGTCACTGGGTATCTGAAGGTTTAGTAAGTGAGCTACAAAGAAATATGCCATAGTAACAGGCAGTGTATTTATTTACATTTTTACACACATTTGATTTCTAAATATTTACTTATAAAGTACAGGGAGAATATTAGAAAAGAAAGTAAGGTCCTCTGCCTACATTTATGCAACATCTACGTTTTTCTCAGATCTCTAGTTCGGATGAAACCTAAAAATCTGACGATAAATTATGTTTCTTTCCGTGAGTTCTCGTTAAATTTAACATTGGGTCAAATAGAGGTAGTATTATATCAAAAATTTAAGGTAGAAACGATATAATTTCAATAAAGAAAAACATTTAGCCATTTTGTGTCGTAGTACTTACTTAAACCTAGTGCTTAACTAAATTAAAGTAATTTGCAAATAATGATTCTTACCATTTTATTTAAATGTTATCAGTATCAAAAGAAAACAAAATGTATTATTTATCAATTCAGCTTGTAGCTTTATACATGTTTTTATGTATGTTTACAACGGGGAATCAAACTCTGAATTTTTGTGTTATAAGTTTTAAACTTACTTTGACCCACTAGAAGACTGCTGTATAGAAAAAAAAAACGGCTATTCCTCCTCATAAAAGTAGATCATTTGGGCAAAATGTTGACAATACAATTCTCTCCCACCTTTTTACAGTAATTTCATAGTTTTATGTTTTGTTACGCTGCTTGTTATTCATGCCAACTGTATATTTCAAATTAATTTACGTCACTCTTAAATCTGAATTATTAGGCTTAAACCTAAATTATCAAATGATGTGCAGTGGTTTGTTTGAATTTTGCGCAAAGCTACTCGAGGGTTATCTGCGCTAGCCGTCCCTAATTTAGCAGTGTAAGACTAGAGGGAAAGTAGCTAGTCATCACCACCCACCTCCAAATCTTGGGCTACTCTTTAACCAACGAATAGTGGGATTGACACATTATAACGCCCCCACGGCTGAAAGGGCGAGCATGTTTGGTGCGACTGGGATTCGAACCCTCTACCCTCGGATTACGAGTCGAATGCCTGAACACACTTGGCCATGCCGGGCCTCTCTCTGTACAATGATAAAGTGAAACGCAGGACAACTGTTGTAATTTTATTTAACGAATAAAATTTATATTTTGAGGTTAAAATAAACCTCAAATGTAATAAATATATATATATACATACAGATATGGAATAACTCTTTACGAATTTAATATTAATGTTTTCACACATAATTTCTTTTTAACAGGAACACAGCTTTGTGTTTAACAGCAGAAAACAAATGCAGTTGACCACACAATATGTTTTCATTTATTTATGAACAAATTCGGTGAAATGTATAGCTATCATAATACTAATTTTCAATTACTGAGATTTTAAGTTTGACTACCTACGTATATATATGTTTAGTAAACATTCAAACCGCCTTTCTTTCAGCACTACACAACATTCTTATTTGTGTATTATTCCAGAAATATAAAAAAAAAGCTGATTAAAAGTTCTCAACATAATTATTAATATTCATTATTATTTTAATTTAATAAAATAAACTTAGATATTGTAGGAAAGAAGAAAAAGATTCATCTGGTGTCGAACAATTATACTGTTTTATCTAACCAAACATCAGGTCAACGATCTTCTTTTACATGCAGACGCGCACTGATCACTGTGTTTATTCTTTATAGCAACAATTACTTTGTTTATGTTCTTCGCTACTAGAGGACACCACAATAAGATTTATAAAACTGGGCCAATGCACTCTTACCTGGGGTGATTGTCATTGAGGTTTGTTTGTAAACAATGTTTTTGTACAACTTTAGACGAAAATAATTCATCAGCCTTCTTCCCTTAAAGCAAGTAATTCGTAAACATTTCAAAAGTTTGTAATTAATATTGTCGAGGAGGAGTATATTTTATCTTTAGATTTTCAGCAGGAAGACATAGGATTGACGAAGTTAATATACTACCTGTGGTGGTAAATGATGTAATACGTCAGATCAAGAATAAATCCGTTTATAACTTTAACGAGGTAAGTGGCAATAACATAAGAAATTAATTAATTAATTTGATTTTAGAATTAATGAACAGAAGCATTTAAGATTCTTTTATTCTGTGAGATATTTCTAAATTTACTAATGATACTGTTCGTTATTTTATTTCAAGCCTGTCTTTCATTTACCAATATTCAATGAAATCTGATTAAATTCGCTAATCATCAGGTTAACATTCAACGATTGTTACATGAGAGTTCACGAATTCTTACATATTGCATATTTTTGGCTCTGAAAATTATTGAAAGTTGTATTATCAATAGTGGGATTACAATAATCGCTACGTGGAGATATAGTTGATACACTTCTACCTTCTGAGAAATTATTAAAATGTTTAAGCTACACACACACACACACACACACACACTGATCAATTAATAAATAAAAACTAAATAATTAAAAAATAAAAATTAAATAGCGTAATTAAATTAATCTAATTTATAGCATTATTTATGGTTTCCTAGAACCTATCGATTGTTCATCTTTAGACACAAACTAAATGATTTATGTCTAATTTTCTGCTGAACGTTAAGAATATCAGGTTACAAGATAGCAATATTTTTCTTTCTTAATTGAAAATGAATTATGGTTACTTCACAAAATGTTTACTCAAAATGTCACAGTGAACGTACTACTCATCGAAATATGTATTTTTTAATTTTTAATTTTACACTGGAGGTTAAAGCGAGTTGTCAAACAGCGTCACTTCTGGTTAATATAATGCAACTACATATGAAATGAAACTGCTCGTAAACGAGTAACAGATAATATATTTGAATATTGTGAAAAAGTGGAGCATTATACGAGCTGAGACGACTACGTGAAATTGTCTTCAGTAAGAAATAATAATACAGGATTTGAATACTAGATATGACAAAATAAAACAAGTTTTTCTCGCTGGCGTTCTACAACAAATCTTATGCAATATAATTTAAAGATAACTTAGGTGGCGTAAATACGTTTGCTGTTTCTCAGTTGCCATCATTCTAGTTTGTGCGTTTTAAACAAAGGATGGATATTAAGCACAAAAGTCGTTTGGTGTCAATCGTTTAATATTGTACCATGGCGTTTCTACTATAGCACCTATTCTTAATTACTTTCCGGTCTCAACAATTACAATATTATGCTTGTAGTAAAACTAAAGTTCCATATTTTATTCTTTAACTCCTAAACAGCGAGAATGTAAGTAGCAGCATCAACTGATGATGGCCGACGTTTAAGGGTTAACTCGCCAAACCCGACTACTTATATAAATTGTTAATTATGACAATGATTGTTTGAATTTTCTGTAATTTTGTAAGAACCGAAAGCTTTACCTATAAAAGTATAAACAAATTGTACAAAAACTGTAAACAAAAATATACAAAAGACATGAATGATTTCAACCAATTTTTTGTGTTTTGATAAGTTCTATATGTCGATTATTTCATTAGGCAAAAATTTCAAAGCAAAGGTGAGGCTGTTTAACATTTAATTTAAGACGTATCTTGTGAAACCACAAACATTCTTTCGTGTGTAGCATCTGTTTACTATACACAGTCTCCAAGATGTTTGAACTGTTCAGAAACAACACTTACAACACACTCCCTTCAACAGTGAAGTTGAATAGACGATTGATTATATACAGTATTCTACGCATGCTCTATAACACGGAAGCTCAAACAACGTATTGTAGAGCACACGTAGCCAAAGTTACACTTTGGAGATGAAAATTTATATCTCACGTAAGAACGATGCGTAATTGAGATCTTATCTTTACCTTTAAAATAATTACTTAAATGAAACAATATTTAAACACAATGCTAAACTTAATGTGAAAGTAAATTTTATTATTCAAAATGGATTTAATCTTTTTTTTCATTCTACAGCTGTCAATTAATTATATAGGAAAATAACATTTTCGTTTTTAGTTTCTTTCTGGAAAAAAGAAAAAGAACTGACTATGGTATAGGCTCGATAAATTAAATTATAAATTAGGTTCCTTTTAAGTTAACAAGGTAAATGAAAATATTGACCTGTGTAGGTTGGCTTATGATAACACTTTGTATCAAAACTTCTACCTAAATTAACAATCCTAGTGTTTAATAAACTGTCTGTTCTTCGACTGTAAATCTAATATTTTTATATTGATTATTCAAATAATTTTGAAATTCTAAAGTAGCAAATTTCTTTTTAAAAACTAAAAAGTGTCATCAATATATCTCCTATAATATAAGGGTTTAAACTCAACCAGACAACTTGTCAACCATTTTTCTTTGTAATAAAACATTATCTAAGTTTAATATCTAATTGAAAGAATACGTTATTCACACGTGTGTATGTTTTCTTATAGCAAAGCCACATCGGGCTATCTGCTGAGCCCATCGAGGGGAATCGAACCCCTGATTTTAGCGGGGGACTTATACACGATAAGAACATTGTAGGGAGAGTGATAAAATCCACATATGTTTTAGAACAGAAGTAATCGTTAGAAACTGATTAATGCTTACCATTGTGACGTTAACAGTATTCATAACTCTTGAACGAGTAAATTGTGCTGTAAGTTGTGGAAAACGTTATACAGTTCTCACATTCCAGTGTTTATAAAACAATGTAACCTTTAGTGCTGTGAAATCCTTGTGGCAATTTTGAATAAACTTTTAATTAGAAGGTATACTTTAAAAAGGCCACGAAACCGTAATACGTTTTAGTTACAGCTTTATACGAAAAGGTTTAATTTCGAAAAAATACGAAAAGGTTTAATTAATAATTTGTTTACATTTTCTTCGTGTTTACATAAACTTCAATCAAGTGGTCAGATTTTATTGATGGTTTGATTACAATTAAGCACAAAGCTACACAATGGGCTATCTTTGCTCACTACAGGCATTAGAACTTGGGTTCTAGTGTTGTAAGTCTGAAGACATGCCGCTGTGTCTCTGAGTGGAGCCCTAAAGTTATCAGAGAACCCTTCTAGTCCGTTTGAATTCTGAGGCATTTAAAGCTAATAACTTCGTTGACAAATGCAACAGTATGCTTTAATCAAAGTTCTTGGTTACTTGTTTGTTTTTTGTAGTAAATCAAACATTTGATAAGTACCATAAATTGTTGTGACTCGTGTAAACATAATTGAATTAATTAAATTGTTTTGTACTGTTAAAGATGTTAAAGTCACAACAATTTAAGGTACTTATCAAATGTTTGTAATCAAAGTTCTTGGTTACTTGTTTGGTTTTTTGTAGTAAATCAAACATTTGATAAGTACCATAAATTGTGACTCGTGTAAACATAATTGAATTAATTAAATTGATTTGTACTGTTAAAGATGTTAAAGTCAGTCCTTTTAAGGTAATAGAAATTATGATATGATAACATTTAAATTTAAAACAAAATGTTAACACATTTTTTAATGGATTCACTATGGAGTTTTGAAGAAAAAAAAAAGGTGCGTTAATATTAGCTTTACAAATGCAATATTTCCGTCGTGGGTATCTAATTGAAAATGTTTGTATTCAAACGATACTTTACCCTCATAAAAATTATTGTGATGTGTGATTCATCAAACAAGTACAAAACTAAGAAGTAAACTTTAGTCTATACTAAATCTATGGTCTGACATATTATTGGTATTGTTAGATAATACGAAATGTGGTGTTCATTAATGTACTACTATTTGTCTTCCTTTATCTCTGTGACCCGATTACCTGGCCCAGCATGACCAGGTGGCTAAGACACTCGACTCCTAATCCGAGGGTCTCGGGTTCGTATCCCCGTCACACCAAACATGCTCGCCCTTTCAGCTGTGGGGGCGTTATAATGTGACGATAAATCCCACTATTCGTTGGTAGAAGAACAGCCCAAGAGTTGTCTGTTGATGGTGATGACTAGCTGCCTTCTCTCTAGTCCTACACTGCAAATTTAGGGACGGCTAGCGCAGATAGCCCTTGTATAGCTTTGCGCGAAATTCAAACCAAATCAAAATCCAATTACCTCCAACAGGTGTATACGTAACAAAAAACTGCAGTCGCACTGTGTATTCCATTCTTCAACAATCGACTTCCGTCGCAAAAGTAGTGCTGATTTGAAGTTTTAAAATACTTCAAATGTTTAACATTCAAATACATAACTTGCACACAACGTTCAGTTTTAACATCGTTGTTTAGAGATCTTTATAACGAAAAAACTTCGTAGTTGAAGCTTAGTTTTATATTTGTTCCTTAAAGGTTTATTGTCGCTCTCGATATCTATGTTGGATGCGTGTGGTGTTACTTTCGTGTCACACATGTTTATGTTGTTTGGTGAGAGAGAAGTTTGACATCACGTGAAAAGTGTGTGGCTTAACATCTGGATTACTCCAATAAAGCTTTAGGTCAGTTTGGAGTATTTAAAACATGAGTTACGCTGTAGTAGTGTATTATTAGTGAGTATGTCAGTTAACAAATAATAAGCTTGTCGGTTGTTGTAAACTACTAGATTTCCTGCTTGTTAGAAAGTACAGGAGATGCGAAATTAGAAATTAATTTAAAATAATTAAATTATGGACTTGCAGAACTTGGGAGTTCGAAAAATAAAATGCTTTGTCATTAATTAGACTGGATGTTACATTTTGCTTTGATCAAGTACGGCCCAATGAAAAACTGTATCTATATATGTATGTGTGTTTGATCACAAAGCTAATAATTTTATAATTTACATCTTTTTTCATATAATGATTTTAAAAAATCCATTACACTTGTTAATACACCTTTCAGAAATCTATAAGTGAAACGCTTATAAACTTATAATGTTTGACTATACTATAGTGTAACATAATAAAACGTGTAGAAACAATAATTTACGTTCGAGTATAAAGAATGAAAATTGCCTTTAGGGAAAGGAGAGAACATCAGTTCAGACAGACACAGCGATCTCATAAGATTCTGTGTTGGTGAAAGCAGATGGAAATGAAACAATGGAAATCAAGTGATATAAAGTAATTCTGGACATATTCTTTACGTCATACACAACAACCCCGTAGAGACCTTACCAGAAAAAGGTTTAGATGTACAGTGTACTAAAATACTATCATGAGGTGTTAACCCTCAGTATCCCGTTTGTTCCCATTATAAGCATAATGACAAACTGACTATTCAGCTACAATTGTTTATTCTCTGTGACTCGTATACGTGTACCAGCTGTGCCTTATTTGTATAATTACTTCAAATAATGTAAGCGAAAATTTTCCTGAGATTGGTTTCATTACTATAGCTGTTGTTTTATCTGCTAGGTGGCACTAGAAATAACTGCTGAATAATGGTTGTTGTTTTCTGAGTGCAAAGTTACAAACAAAATGTGCTGTCTACGCTGAATTTTAACTTTGGAATTTGCTATACTCAACGCTCACTGACCTGAGTGACAGATAACAACTTATCAGCATTCCAGTGGATGCACAAGCTTCAGAATGTGAAGTTTACGCCCTATAACACAGTTTAAACATGAAAAAGAAAAAAGTCATGTTTACAACTGATCAGCTAAATTAAGCTAATATTTTATCTGTTTGTGCGGCACCATCATTTGTGCGTTTGTCAACGACCTGAAGATACGTTATTCTTAAAATGTATTCATAACTAACCAACAACATAGAAGAATAAGCAAAAAACAAACAAAAACTGGACAGACACATAGATTCCTTGATAATTATTTAGAGGTGTACAGAGAGACTACGGTTGTTTAAAAGTAAATAATCTTCTGACGTGCAAAAACACTCTTAACGCAGTTTTGTAAACTGCAGTTTAGATTCCGATTGCATTTAGTTTTTAAATCAGTTTTAGACTGATTCTAACAGAGAGATACTCACACACATTGATCAATAATAATTTCTTTAGATACTCTTGTAAAGTGCTGTGATACGCTTAGGTCATTAATCCTCTTACTTTTAAGATCCTCGAACAGTAAAAGAGAATTGGCAAAATGCCAATTCCTGTAATTAACGAACTAGTTATACCAATTCTTTTAATTCCTACTTTCGTAGTTTGACGTAACAGTTCTCGCTGAGTCTTTACTACATAATAGTCATTTAACAGTTGGATCTACTTTTCTTAATGCTGTTGATTTGCAAAACACTACAGCAACGTTAATGAGCTAATAATAACTCTTTACTTTTTATAATGCTTGTTCGAAGCCTTTTTAAAAACAGTTTGTCCGATGTTTAATAAATGTTTGATTCTAAAATTTTCTCATGTTACACTAAAAACAAATAGAATAAGTAAAAATCAAGACAAGAAATGTTCACCTTGAAGAAATAACAGAGGAAGTGTGTTATAGTAAAGGTAGGCGAAATAAAGGCCAGGTGATTAAGGCGCTCGACTCGTAATCTGAGGGTTGTGGGTTCGAATCCCTGTCACACCAAACATGCTCGCTCTTTCAGCTGTGGGGGTATTATAATGTTACGGTCAATCCAACTATTCGTTGGTAAAAGAGTAGCCCGACAGTTTGCATGGGTGGTGATGACGAGCTGACTCCCTCTGATCATAAGCTGTTAAATTAAGGACCGCTAGCGCAGATAACCCTCGTGTAGCTTTGCTCGAAATAAAAAAAAAATACGAGAAATAATTTAAAACACTAAAATATTAAAAACTTTAGTAATTATATTGATTGTGAAAGGATATTTGATCCTGTTCTATAGATTTCACAAAAGCTGTATAAAGTAGGTTTTATTAAAGTTCGCAAGCGTCTGGCCCAAATAACTGTTTAAATAATTTAAAAGCGGAAAAGAAAATAATACTTATTCGTATTGTTTAACATTTTTTCTACCTGTGACATAACAATAAGCAGGGACGTAGCAAAGAGGGGAGAGTTTCTCTTCCAATATTCTGTTTATCAGATCAAATCAAGTTTCTGTGAATTCAATCCGCAAAATGTTTATTCGTGTTGCGGATGAAATTTCTTGTACCGATGAATTTTTAGGCAAACAATTCGAAAGTTGAGGAAAATTTGGCAAATATTTGTTAAAAGGTGATAAAATGTTTGATTGGATTATTCAAATATACTACGTTGTTGTTTTGAATTAAGCACAAAGCTACACAATAGGTATCGAAACCCGGCTTTTAACGTTGTAAGTCCGCAGACATACCGCTGAGCCACTGGGGACCTATATACTACCTAAATAAAGTAGTAAAAAGAGATGCGTGTTCATACTACAGCCCAAACTCTGGAAACGTCCATTTTGTAGACAAAATATTGTCATGCATACCCCTGTTGCCCGAAATAAAGAGGACTTCGCTTCATCACTAACAAGTAAGAATTCTGGTTTTTGTCGTCTGTTAATGTAGTACAAGTTAAGTACTGAACGAAAAGCAAAGAAATATTTTTTAAGAACAGCTTTTCATTGAAAGGTGTAACTGGAAACGACGAAAAATGACTGTTTGTTTGTTTTGGAATTTCGCACAAATCTACTCGAGGGCTATCTGTGCTAGCCGTCCCTAATTTAGCAGTGTAAGACTAGAGGGAAGGCAGCTAGTCATCACCACCCACCGCCAACTCTTGGGCTACTCTTTTACCAACGAATAGTGAGATTGAGCGTCACATTATAACGCCCCCACGGCTGAAAGGGCGAGCATGTTTGGCGCGACCGGGATGCGAACCCGCGACCCTCAGATTACGAGTCGCACGCCTTAACACGATTGACAAAAAATAAAGAAAATGTAGAATATCCAGCTGGAACACCCAGCTCGAATTATAACAGTTACGTTGTATATAAAATAAAATATTGTCAAGTCTTAAGTTAACATATGCATGCAATATGTAAATATAAGTTGAAAAGTAATTGCCAAACGTTTATATACCTAACAAATAACTTAGTGAATAGTTGAAGGATTTCGTGGAAAAGAACGAGATTTTTATTTTTGGTAAATGAATGCATTTCCCTTTTTTTTTTTTTTGTTGTTGTTGTTTAAGATCGCGCACTTGTTTGAATTTTGTGACAAGACAAGCGATGAAATGAGAAAAAATATCGAATTATTAAGTAATGACGTTATACGTGAACGATTTCCGTTGGTTGTTTAAAAGTTTATAACTGTCAACCGAAAATTATAAATGTGTTTTGTAAACGTTCACCTTCACGTTATCCTGTAGAAATAACGACAATACACGATAAATATGATGTAAATAAAAAAACATAACACTTAACTTCGCAGGATGTATAACGAAAATCGGATTAATTAAAATTATCAAATTATGTATACATATTTGTTTTCACACATATATATATATTGTCAGAAACGACATTTTACTTGTATATATGATAATGTAAGTATATGAATGTGTTAGATTAAAAATTCTTCTACTGTAGGTGTCTGTAACTTGTTGGCGAAAAAGTCGACAATAAACGAACAACACGCACTCCACTTGTTTTTAAAATAATATAAATATTTGAAAAAGTTAAACGTGTGTGCAAAAATTCTCTACGTTATGGAAATCACAGTTATATTTTAAACACTATATAGTTTCTTATTCTTGTCAAAATTTTCCTTAAACCAGCTCAGTTGCTTTAGAATTCAATTGACAAGTTGAACAACTTTTCCCTATTTTTATTGCAATAGTATCCGTGTGTAATTCACTTACGATGTTGCATCTGTTATCGCACTTGTTTCCTAAGCTTCCAATAATCGTCTACTTTCCGTCAAAGACCACACACGTGGGTCCAAGTAGTTCAGGAGACCCTTTGATAAGATCAATTATTCCCCTTACCTCTTTAAAACTGTTAATCTCAATCTAACATATCAACCGTTAAGTTATTCTCTCCCACAACGGTTAATTTCATGCTTTCTAACTTTTCTCTGACCGAACTTATGTTTCACGTGAGTTCACTTTTACTCTGTTTCCCATTGTCTGGTCGCAGCTATTTATACTTTTATCACTTAGGCCTTCTAGAATTCTCCAGATCCTTTGCATCAATGGTTGCGAACACGACGTTAGATAACCTCGACATCAGTGAATTACAAATACAAAATAAATAAGCACTACCTACGCTAAACATTCTTTTATACCTGACATATTTCTAGAATAACAACGCACACTGTTACAAATTATCACTTAAAAGGTTCAATATACAAATGCAGTACAAGCAAAGAGACAGTAGAAAATATAGAATAGACAAAATGTATAAAGCTGATGAATATGTCAAATTATTAATATTATGAATTTCTTTCTACATCTCTAAAAGATATTAAGCCATCCTTATTTTTAAAGTACAAATTCGTTTACTTTTTTGCAACCATGCTTGGAAAATATTTGTCATTATTTTTCTTCGTTTGTGGTTAATATTTTCAATGGTTCAACCGTGAACTCAGTTGTTTATATACGCTAAAATTTAGAGTCTAGTCCCTGCAATGGGCACAAAGCAGGTAGCCCATTGTGTATCTTTCCGCAAAAACTGTTTCTACCCGACACGAGCAGGACTTGCTTTAAACTTTTACACCATGAAGCACATATAGGAAATTGCTCCTATATCACTTATTGTTGAGAGTTCATGTTTGGTCTTAAAATGATTCGTATTTGACCTTGGAGTTTTTATTTTGTAACTGTTTTCTTATGTGTGGGAATAATTATCCTATACTTTTTGTTGTTGATTCAGATTTGGTCAATAATATACAAAATACATCAAGAACTGCCAACTGGCAGCTTGCCATAACGTCAATATATTTAATATCATTAATATGGTACGAATTACACTTGGCAAAGCATATTTCTGTGTATGTGACTGACATAACAAACTTACCTGACAGACGTTTATTAATAACCGGAAATATGTGAAGCTTTAATTTATATGTATTTTTTTTAATTTAATCGTTACCGAGAAAATAAATGTACGATAATTGCAGTAAACCGCCAACTTTAATTTGCTTAAGAAGCCCGGAAGTTATTCAGTGACTCGAAAAGAATCCATCTAAAACCAGTTACAGTTCAATAACAAACAGGTAGAAAAGGATGTGTTGAACAAGTTATCGAAAGTTCGATCTAAAAATTGTTACGTAAAAGAGTGAAACAAGATTTCTCTTATTTCCTCTGCTGTTACCACATGTTAGAGCTTACTGATATGAGTTTTACAGCAAATTATTTTCTGTAACCACACTTACACGGATTTTACAATAATATGCCTCTTGTAGCCACTTTTTTGTGGCAATCTTATACGTATGTAGCACAGTAATTGAAAATAAAGGAAGGAATTAGCAGGTACTATACACTAACGCAAATTAACGTGTAAAATTACGTAATCCCTATAACAGTTTATCATACAGTCCGAGAAAAACTTTGTTTCCTTCGGATATCCGCGCAAAGCTACCCAAGAATTATACGTGCCTAGTTTTAAACTCATAGACTAGAGGGGAAGTAGTTTGTCAACATCACCAGTTCTTGTGCTATCGAATAATGAGATTTGACCGACATTTTATACTGTACTCACGACCATGTTTGGTTATATGATTATAGTTAAGCACAAAACTTCACAATGACTGTCTGTGCACTGTCCACCACGAGTATCGAAAGCCACTTTTTTTAACGTTATAGTTTTTGTTTGGTTGGTATGTTTTGAACTTCGTGCAAAGCTTCTCGAGGGCTATGTGCGCTAGCCGTCCCTAATTTAGCAGTGTAAGACAAGAGGGAAGGCAGCTAGCTAGTCAACGCCACCAACTCTTGGGCTACTCGTAATCTGAGGGTCGCGGGTTCGCATCCCCATCGCGCCAAACAAGCTTGACCTTTCAACCGTGGGGGCGTTATAATGTTACGGTCAATCTCACTATTCGTTGGCGGTGGGTGGTGATGACTAGCTGCCTTCCCTCTAGTCTTACACTGCCAAATTAGGGACGGCTAGCACAGATAGCCCTCGAGTAGCTTTGTGCGAAATTCCAAAAACAAACAAAGAAACAAACTTTTACCAACGAATAGTGAGATTGACGCTCTCACGGCTTTAAGGGCGAGCAAGTTTGGTGTGACAGGAATTGGAACCCACGACCTTGATATTACTAGTCGAATGCCTTAACCACCTGGCAATGCCGGGCCACGTTGTAAGTAATCAAACTTATCGCCGAGCCACCAGATGGAAGGTAAGTTTATAAACCACGATTTGTTTATACGGTAACGAGACTCGAACTGTGTACCCTCTGATCAACAATCTAACCACCAGACCATGCACTGCCCATTTCAGGAAAAAATTCGAACTACTTCATAAAAAATTAAAAGAAATAACTGAATCTGATTACCTAAGTAATTATAATTATAAGTAAGTCGAAAAGTAATTGGTCGTCGCACAGCGGCATGTCTGTAGACTTAAAACGCTAGAAACCGGGTTTCGATACCCGTGTTGGGCGGAGCACAGATAGCCTATTGTGCAGCCTTGTGTTTAACTATGCACAAACAACTCGTCATAAATAAATGTTAAACTTCAGAGAACTAGTGAGATCTTTAGGTGTATTTATACAAGAAATAAGTGTCGGCAGTGGTCTATAAAAATGTTGTGGTACAAAAGAATGACACCCTAAGTCTACTTAATTTAATTAGCTTAAACTTATTTCTCATCGTAAAGTTTTATTTCCATTTTCCAGCAGTAAGCGAAACACGTTTTTCCGGCAATGGGTCACAAACCATAAATGAATCGGAAATGGATTGTGTTCTTTTAAAAAAAAACTAGATAAGGTATTCCCTAATTCTTGATGACAAAAAAACCACTTGAAGTAAAAATGTATCTCAGAACTGCTGGCATGGGTATTAACACTTTTACCAGAGAACAACGTTTCGACCTTCCTAGGTCATCTTCAGGTTAACACATAGAGAGTTTACAACTGACCGTAGCTGAGGTATTTTTTTTATAGGTACGTTGGAACAATTTTTATTATTCGAAAATATTAATAAAGCTTATCTTCTAACCTCATAGGAGTCTTTTTTCTTCTTCTTCTTTAGAACATATAACAAAGCAGACATTTTAATACTTAAAATATTAATTACAATGAAAACCATTACGACTTTTATATGAGATCCTGTGTGCTAACTTCTCAGTCTAAATTTAATTGTAACGTTATCGTAATAATGTAAAATACTTAAGCTGTACAACATACCTTAATATTTAATTCAAGGATGATTTGTTGAAGAAACAACAAAATAAAAAAGACACAGCCATTGTTTCAAATAGTGAGAGGTATCGAAACTTATATTAATACACTATCTTAGCAAATAACGTTACTCTTTTGTTTTAATGAGCTGTCGACATGATAATACTTTACCAAGTTCATCATACCCGGTTCAATAGTTCAGTTGAATTAATTTCCTTGGAGCACTTTCTGTCTTTTTAAAGCAGAATATATACAATTGTTGACATAATCTCCCTCGTAGTTAGACCCTGCATGGCAAAGTGGTTAAAACACTCCACTTGTAATCTGAGGGTCGCGGCTTCGAATCCCCGTCGCACCAATCATGCTCACCCTTTCAGCCGTGACGGCTAATCCAAATGTAGCTCAAGAGTGGGCGGTGAGTGGTGGTGATTAGCTGAATTCCTCTAGTCTTACACTGCTAAATTAGAAGTAGCTATCGCATATAGCCCTCATGTACTTTTGCGCGAAATTCCAAACAAATCAAACCGTTGTAGATCGCGTCGCGCCAAACATGCTTGCCCTCCCAGTCGTGGGGGCGTTATAATGTGACGGTCAATCCCACTATTCGTTGGTAAAAAGAGTAGCCCAAGAGTTGGCGGTGGGTGGTGATTATTAGCTGCCTTCTCTCTAGTCTTACACTGCTAAATTAGGGATGGCTAGCACAGATAGCCCTCGAGTAGCTTTGTGCGAAATTCCAAAACAAACAAACAAACTGTCGTAGGTAATAGCAATTCATTTTTGGATAGCAACAGTTGCGATGTCTGTGGCTTATATTCAACAGATGTCTCTACATGCAATAACATAGTGTTATCACATTATGTGGTTTGGTTTGGTTTGAAGGCTATTTGCGCTAGCCGTCCATAATTTTTAACAGTATAAGACTAGAGGAAAGGCAGTTAGTCATCATCACCCACGGCCAACTCTTGGGCTACTCTTTTGCCAAAGAATAGTGGGATCGGGCGTCACATTGTAACACCCCTACGGCTGAAATGAGGAGCCTGATTGGTGTGATGAGGATTTGAACCCGCGACAATTAGATTACTAGTCGAGTGCCTTAACCACCTGTGAAACGAACTGTAAGTAAACAAAGAACCAATAACGTTTCCATCTTGAAGTGACACTCATAATGATTACAGTGAAAGTTTTACAAGGACACAGATGGGAACCTGAATTTACCGAAGATGAATTGTTAGGAATGTTGTGACAGACAGTGTTTAAATACTTCACATTATTAAAAATATATGTTTGTCGGATCTACTGTTCCTCAGTTGCTCAGCATTCACTTTGAGGATTATAATTCTAGAACTCTGGGCTATATATCTGCAGTAAACAGAGCTTAAATACCTTATTACGGAGCTTTCTACTAAAACAAACTGCTAGCTCCGTTACCCATATAATTGGTGTGCAATACCTTTGACCACAAATGGATTTAAATTTTCAGAGGGTTGGCTTTACACTAGCGCTTTTTAAACCAAAAAAAAAAAAAACACCTGCTTTTACAACACATGCTGTTACATTTGTCAACATCGTAGCAAATGTATAGTGTACTACAATTCATTATAGATAAGCTCCGCCCCTCAAGGCACGCGGACACCTAGCAATTACAGCATACTTCATTTTGAATAATATACAAAACTACATATATAACGGAGGATTTGTGTTATATTTATGAGTTTACTTTACAACATTTCCTATGAATTCATTTAACTTACCCCTCAGTGGCACAGCGGTATATCTGCGTACTTTCAACGCTATAATTCGGGTTTCGATACCTGTGGTGGGCAGAGACAGGCAGCTCATCGTTTAGCTTTGTGCTTATATTCGATCAAATCAGTCACAAGTCATTGAACTTGCAGTTCTATAAAAGGTGTTAAATAGTTATATACGTATTTATGTTTGTTTGTTTTTTTATATGATATGTTATAATCCCCCGCTGGTACGGCGGTAAGTTTAAGGATTTACAACGCTAAAATCAGCGGTTCGATTTCCATCGGTGCACTCAGCAAATATCCCAGTGTGGTTTTGCTTTAAGAAAACACGCACACCCAAGTGCTATACGTTTGGACCGCCGTTGTGTTCTTGAACAGATGCAATTTTTTCCTTTGTTGGTGTTCATTTACATCTTATAACTTAACATGAAAGAAACTATCTTTAGCGTTTTTATAAATATCAAATGGCAATTGTGTATTAGTTTTAACAGCTCTTCAAGTATATTAAATGTGTACGTTTCTATAATTTGTGTATGCAATTTTACGTAACAAATGACAACATTAACTATCAGTGCAGCTTCATTATGAAACACGTTTGTAAGTAAAACAGAATATAAAAAAAAACTTTTTTATTCGTTGTATCTTGAAACTAGTAATTCTAAGACTAAGTCTAGTAATTCTAAGCATTCTAATCTGTGATGCTTCTATGGTATAAAATTAAAGCTTTATCATATTGTAAGAGTTCATATATTTCTGAGAAAAAAAAAACATTATACCGAAGACATTAATTACACTGTTGTATTTCATTGTACAGCTAACGTTTCTTTATGCTCACTTTTATAAGATATGTCAGCAGCTTTATACTTTTCTTCATATATATATATATATATAAACTTATAAATATACGTTTTCTACCATAAAGAGAGAATAATATGATAAAAAACATTCAAAGTAATACGTCAAAGTGATTGATTCAATAATACATCTCCTCGAGTCATCAATGCTACAGGTGATGTCTTTTTCAATAGTTGAATTGAAAATCAGAAGGGCATTGCAAATCCAATTAAAATGTGATAATGAAATTTATCTGTGAAGATCACACTCAGTTGACTCTGCGTGTTTGTTGAAATACTTGATTTCAATTAAGAAAAATTTTGGTGAAAAAAGTGGGATGAAGAAAATTTGCCAGTGAAAACTAAAAAACAAGTATTTGATGTTCTGATATATTTTGTAAGCCATCAACGTTTCATCACATTTGTCTATCTGGAATGTGACTGAAACCTAGGAGGAGCTCAGAGCGACGTGATTTATCTTTGTCCCTTATAGATACTTATGGTATGTTATATAATACATTTATTGAGCGAAACGATTTGTTGATTCTTTCTCTTCCTTTAGTTTTCTTGTGTAATCTGGTTAGGTTAGTTTATCATACGTTAATATTTTAAGAAATCAGTTAATATTTCAGAGAACCGGTTTATATGAGAAAAAGTGAAAAGTGCTTCATACACATCTGCTTAAAATGTTATCGGTTCAATCACAGTTTTGCTGGTTATTTTACAAACAATAAAGAAGGAATTTTATATCCAACTTAATAAATCGACTTCTTTTTTTCGTTTTTTTATTGCATGCGTACAATGCAATAACAACCGGTAAAAGAGATTTTGTTGATTTATCGGTACGTTTGTTTCCTAACATCTTGCTTTTGGTATGCTAAACGGTAACGCTAAAAGTCGGGTTTCGATAGCCGCGGATGGCTGAGCATAAATAACCCATGTGGTAGTTTTAAGCTGAACAAGAAATAAATAAATGTTCTGGTATAACTATCAGGAGCGATGTTAAAGGGGAGCTTCGGGGAGGGGGGGGGGAAGAGCTCTTTTAATCCCAGCCAGTGTGCCCAAATGATGATCTACACATCTTGAGGGCAAATCCCTCTCCAATGCTCTGTCTGCCCCAACTCGCCCTTTTCTGGAAAAGGTTGGTACTGGAACTGATAATTATAATCGGCTAAATTCGAGAAACAAATAAAAATGTTGTTTTGTTTGTTTTGCTATTAAGCGCAAAATTATACAACAAGCTATCTGTGGTCTGCCCACCATGGGTATCGAAAGCCAGTTTCTATCAGTATAAGTCTGCAGACATACCACTTGGTGGCGAAAGGAAAGTGGTTATTCAATGCCTGGTTTGATATAGCTGTACTTCTGATAAAAGAATGGTAACCTTTTGTAAGTTTTTGTTACCTATCTCTTCTCTCCTTTTTTTTTTTTTGTCATGCTTGCAACTTATTAATTATTGCAACGTCTAGACTTTTTTAATCATTTGATGTAACATTAAAGTTTTTATTTAGTTCAAGGTACTTTTATATGTTGCATTAAATATTTCGGTTTCAAAGCATTATTTGAAGTTATTTTGACTTCCTTTGCCAATAACCACAATTTTTCAATTACTTTGCCATGTAGCCTAGCCAAATGCATGATACAGATTGTGTTTTTTCATTAGAAGTCTGTGTGTGTGTGTGTGTGTTTTTCGTATAGCAAAGCCACAAAGGGCTATCTGTTCAGCCCATCATTAGAAGTCATAACCAACTCAAAATTACATGTGTAGTATGTTTCAAGCTTAACTTCATTATTCTGTAATAAAAACAAATCAAAACACAACTCATTACTTGTCGTAGAGTTTCAAGATATTCTGTGCTTATTATTTGTAAGCATGACTTTGGGCGTGTTTCCTCTTTAACTGTTGCCAATCTAGACTATCTGTTGTATCTCGTTGATCCCAAAATGAATTTTGTGAGAGAGATGACAAAACAAAAACGCGCGGGAAGACAAAGTGTCGTGTTCATTATTACTGACTTAACTAAAAGTTATTATAACGTTTGCTACATCAGTCAAGGTTTTAGAGAAAGTTTAGTTTGGTTTGTTTGAATTTCGTGCAAAGTTATACGAATACTATCTGTGATATATACTTTTTCTTACTATCTTTATCTGACGAAAATTATTTGGAACAAATTAACATTACAAAGTGGTAGCGTCAAGTTCGCTCTCTCTCTCTCGTTGTTTGGGTATATATGTGTATACCCAGGAGGGTCAGCTGCACTTGACCTCTTCCTCCATCCTTTTCTTTATTAGTGTGAGCTGTTTAGTATATTAGTAATTACTACATGAATGTCATTTACTCAGGCCTTTATGAGGGCAATGTCCATGTATCTTTCACCAACAGTTCCTCACTAATGTCTTGCTCATAGGTGGCCTGTTTTTATTTTATTACTTAATTATTATATATATATTATTTTACTTTTGATTTTTTTAATTGTTTAATAATTTTTTCTTAATGATCTAATATATAAGTTAATCGGGGAGAGGTGTTTAAATTCATCTTCATCATGTATGCAGTATCTGTCGAGTAGTTCGCATAGTAGATCATCTCATCTTTTGTATTCTCCAATTTTTATCAAAGTATTTTTGTACTATGTAGAGGTCTATCTACTATTGTTGGTGTGCTTGAATATTTATGCATAAACTTTGAAGACGTGGTTCTAGATAATCTGTATGCTGTCGTAAGTAATGTATTTTGTAATGACTGTAATTTGGTTTTCAATTGTTCTTTGCTTACATTAATCCATGCTGGAGCTGCATAGTCTATTAAAGGTCTTATATATGTTTTGTATATTTTTAGGATGTTTTTCAGGTGTTGCTCCAGTGTTTCTGCCACTTAGACTCCTAGCATAGTTTGTTCATCTCCAAACTTTAGTTTTCACATTATTTAGATGGTTTGTCCATGTAAGTTTAGAATCAGACGTTAGTCCTAGAAATTTTTGTTGATGTAGCAGTCTGGAGAAGTGTTCCATTTATGTAAATCTGTGGTTGTGCTTTTTGGTGTTTCGTTAACTTTGTAAATATCACTAGTTGGGTTTTTGCTGTGTTTATTTGGATTCTATATTTTTGACAATATCCACATATTCTGTTTAAATTGCGGTTGTATATTTGTGGTTGCTGGTACTGGTGTTGTGGCACTTTTCCAGATTGCTACATCATCAACGAACTGTTACGAGTATCCATGATTTGGATCTTTAAGTGGCATATTATTCATATACATGATTGAAGAGAACAGGGCTAACCACCCCTCCTTGACGATCGCCGGCTTCTGGAGTGAAGAACTCCGAGAAAGTTCCCTCTACGTTTACTCTACATTGTCTGTTTTCCAAAACGTTAGAGAAACAGCAAATAACTCAACGCTACATTCCCATTTCATTGACACGGAATCGTTGACCATTATGTCATACAGTGTTGAATACCTTCTCACTGTCGAGGAAGCAAGTGACAGTGCATTCTCTTTTATTAAAGCTATCTATTATTGTTTCAGTTAATCTAACTAAATCATCTGTTGCTTGTCTGAATTTTCTGAATCCGTTTTGTTCCTCAGATAATTTTGATGTTATCTCCAAAAATGTGGAGAGTCTATTACTTATTATTCGTTCAAGAATTTTGTCTACACAGCTGGTCAGGCTGATTGGTCGATAACTATTTGGCTTGTTAACTGGTTTACCTTCTTTGTGAAACATTAGTATATTTGCTTGCTTCCAAGAAACTGGGATGTAGCCAGAGTAAAATGATAAATTAAAGATTGCTAATAGATGGTTAAATAATTTCGGAGTGCCTTTTTTGATGAGAATTGCTTGTATGCCGTCATTTCTTGGTGATTTGTTTTTCAGTTTTCTACTGCTTGTTTGAGTTCTGTTGTTGTGATTTTTTTTGTTCGAAGTATATTATTATATTCGTTTGTGTTATTGTTGTTGATATTGACTGGGAAATGTTATTTGTATAGTTCTGTGTTACTTGTTGATTATGTCTGGTTTGTTATATGTTTTTAAAGTGTTCTGTAGTTGATGTCTAAAGGCTTCAGCATTTTCTTTGTTGGTATGCGCTAAGGTGTGTTATGTGTTAGTGTTGGGTATTTTCTTGTTGTTTCTTTCTTTCCGAGTCTTTTCAAATGTGACCAAAATTTTCTTGGGTCTGTGTTTTCATTTAGTTGGGAGCAGAAGTTATCCCATTTTTCCTGCTTTAGCAATTTAATTTCTGCTCTGATTTTATTTCTAACACTATTAATTTGGGTTTTTATTTCTTTATCTCTTGTTGCCATAAACTGTCTTCTTAATTGTCTTCGTGTTTTTAGTTGTTTGTTTGTTTTTTTCCATGTGTTACTTATAGTTTTCTGTTGTTGTTTTTGTATAGTGTCATTTGCTGCTTTTAGGAGGCACTGTATCTGTCAAAAAAAAGTAAAAAGTTCGTTCTGTAATGTTTTGAATTTCGCGCAAAGCTACTCGATATCTGCGCTAGTCGTCCCTAATTTAGCAGTGTAAGACTAGAGGAAAGGCAGCTAGTCATCACTACTCACCGCCAACACTTAGGCTAATTTTTTACCAACAATTAGTGAGATTGTTACATTATAATCCCCCACGGCTAAAAAGGCGAGAATATTTGGTATGACAGGCATTCGAACCTCTGGCCCTCAGATAACGAGGCGAGCGCTCTAACCACCTGGCTATTTGTATCTAACGGAAATCCATTTTTATACATTTTTTAAAGTTCGTTTAGTTTTCATTTATTGCATAATGTCGACCTATGAATCATTTAATCTTGGTAAATACACAGCGTGAACATATTCTAAATATGTAACATCATCCGGCTCCTTTTTCAAAGAATCTTTTAACTTTAAATATATTCTTAATCAACTAAACCATAAATCCTTAATGACCAGTTTTGATGTAATCTCCCTCTTCAGAGAAGTCCCAACAACTGAAGCCTGCAAGAGAGGCAAGAGAGCTTTATATCCAATACTCCAACCCATTGATACACATCCCCAGCATCCGTTTAGCAACTCGTATAGAATTCACTACCACCAAAACTAATTTTATGTTCAATAACCAAAACTACCTATAAATAAATGGTCTAAGTATGGGGAATCTCGTGTCACCAGTTATAGCCAACATTTTTATGACACACATTAAATCTCAAGCGATCAATTCAGCCTTACACACACCACTATAATGGTACAGGTATGTTGATGAACCAATTGCTGAATTCACATCTACAGAACACACATTTAGTTTTCTCAACCACATTTATTCCATATACCCCAATATTAAGTGTGTGTTTTCTTATAGCTGAGTCCACCGAGGGGACTCGAACCCCTGATTTTAGCATTATAAATCCGTATACTTACCGCTGTACTCGCGGGGGACCCAACATTAAGTTCATCTGTGAACAAAAAAAATCTAACTAACCAAATAGCATTTCTTAACCTCAAGATCACAAGAATCGATACACAATTCAAAACAGAAATCGACAGAAAAATCACTCATACTGGATTATACATTCCCTGAGATTCAGCACATAAAGCAAAACAAAAACTCAACATATTAAGAAACCAAATAAACGCAGCCACAAAACTATGCTCACCCGATAAAAGTAACAAAATAAAAACACTTCATCAACATCAATACATTTCCTCAAAAAGCCGTGGAAAAAATTATACACACATACCTAGACCAACAACAAACAAACAATAAAACCCAAGATACAACAAACTTCTAAACCTTATACGGCCCGGCATGGCCAGTGATTAAGGTACTCGACTAGTAATCCGAGGGTCGCGGGTTCGAATCCCCGTCACACCAAACATGCTTGCCCTTTCAGCTGTGGGGACGTTATAATGTGACTGTCAATCCCACTATTCGTTGGTAAAAGAGTAGCGCAACAATTGGCGGTGGGTGGTGATGACTAGCTACCTTCCGTCTAATCTATACTTCCAAATTAAGGACGGTTAGCACAGATAGTTCTTCAGTTGATCTGCAGGAAATTTAAAAACAAAAAAGCAAGCAAAAACTATCTCCATATGTGCCTCTCTGTTACAGATGGTAAGCTCTTCTTCGTCGTTTTCTTCAAGTTATTTAGTGTACTCTGTAGATGCGTCTGATCTTTCATCTGCAACTGGTACACCAATTTTAATCTGAATAAAATTTTCAGAAATTTGTGAAACGGCTTTACCTATTTTAAAAGTAACCACACACTATTTGTGGCAAACATGTACAGTACGAACATCTGTACAGTGAGAAGTCGAACATGAACTTGACCTGACCAATTACTTAACTTGTACATCCTCTAAACGGAATCGTCACAGTCCATGGTTCTGAAAGGTATAATTTTAAATTACTCCCCTCCCCCGTAATATTTACCACACTATCACAGAAAAGACAGTCTTCCCTGAAATGAAGCCTTCCTTCTTATGAACGCAAAGTTATTCTACTTTCATTTTTAACACCATTAAGCTTTTGGGCCTAACAACCATATTTTAAGCTTTAGTTATACACTTGCCAACATTTCTTTTGTGGACAGTTTAAACTGCTTTGACAAACCATTTTCCTCATTTTTCACTAAAATGAATTATTCCATCAGCGCTCTTCTCTCGCGGAGATCTCCATTTGACAAAGATATCTTCCATGTTACGTAAATATCCAACTGCACTTGTAACTTGGAAAAATCTCAAAACAGATAATGTAAAAGACAATTAAATTTATAACTTGCGCTACTACTTGACACATACACCAAACTTTTCAATACAGTTTTTGTTTTCTAATGTTCCGTCTTCAGTTAGTTCGTCACTGTTAAATGTGTTCGCCTTTCAAGTACTGTCAGTTGCTGTTAACACAGTGGTTCTTAACCTTGTTGGAGGTACTGAACCCCGGAAGTTTCGTACTTGCATTCACTGAACCCTTCATAATTGGAAAAATAAAATATGATTTTTTCAAATTCAAAACATAAGTAGATATTTTATTAGTGCACAAAATGAACCATGCATCAGTTGCACACAATATCACTGTGTTCAAAGAACAAAACCAACAAAATATGAATTTCACACAAAAACAAAAACATATTTCAATGAATATTTACTGCAAATCAATGTGACTTTTGCTGTTGCCTTTCAGAGACAAGTTCATCAATGCGCGGCTGCACCTTGGCAAATGCCACTCTCATATCATTTTGGCTACAAGTCTGTTCCTTTTTTTCGTTTTTATGACTACCATCCTCGAAAAGTATTGCTCGCAAAGATACGTTGTAACAAACGGTATGAGTATCTCAAGGGCATTCTCAGCAATAAGAGGGTACGCTATGATTTGGTGACACCAAAACGTTGGGAGCGTTGTTGTTCTGAAAAATTGCTGTTGAACCTGGCTCTGCTGAAGTTCAATGATTTCGTCGAGGTATTCATCATTGCATCTGCTTTCGCAACACTAAACGTGAACGGCCGTCTCACCCATGCTGGATATGACTCTCTGATGGGAAAGTATCCGTCTAGAGCAGGGGTGTGCAACAGGCGGCCCGCGGGCCACAACCCGGCCCGCCAAGCCATTCAGTGTGGCCCTAGTTGTTGTAATCTAACCATGTGGCCTGATCTGTAATCCAACGCAAATGGAATATTTTTAAAAGCATCGATCCTACGGGATTCCCAGGCTTCGACTCGACAAACTTCTAAAATTATCTTTGCTAGAGAGGAGCAGGCCGAATTCGATTGGTCGGCCTCCTTAGGGCATGAATAGGTGACGTGCACTAGCACTATTGTCTACGACTCAACGTCATGTCCTGAACCTCGCCTTCGCCCGCTGGCGACAATTTTCCCTAACCTCTGCTGTCCGTCATTCATTATTGGTGAAAATTTTATTACCTTTTACAGTTACTACAAGAGATGGAAGGTAAATTGATTATTATTTAGCATATTGTTGTGACTTTACTGAATTTATTAAAATTTTGCTTTCAGATGCATCTGATTCTATGTACAGTGTGACCTCGTTATTCGCGGGGTTACGTTCTTTACCCTCCCGCGAATAGCGAAAACCGCGAATATTGGACGCAGTTTTAAAACGTATATGTATGCGATTATATACTATATGAAATGCTTCCCAAACACTAATGATACTTATACTCATTGATGCAGTAATAATGTAGCAATATTGCATACTGTTATGTATTTCACTAAATTGTACCGTGCGTTACCGGGCTGTGCTTTGCCGTTTGCGTTGTTGGGGAAGCTGAGGCAGTCAGCCAATAGCAGTCCAATCTTGTTTGGTGAAGACGACAATTGAAAAAACGGCTTGATTGAGTAAATACAACAGAAATCTCCTCGAAAAGCCCTTTCAGTCTCTGTGACCTACAAAACGCAGTTCGCGCATAACCCGCGAATATGCGGGGCCGCGAATGGCGAACCGCGAATAGGCGAGGTCACACTGTATTTTGCTATTCTCAATTAATTTAAGTACCGGAAGGCTATGATCGGGATGCCAATTTAGAAACATGTGTTTCTGTCCATAAGAGGTTCCATGTGTAAATAAATTCTATGTTTTTTTCTACTTTGCTATTTTCGTGAGAATAATTTTTGTTTTGATTTCAGGGCTAGTAAAATGTCAGCAGTTAAGAAACGAAAAATTGATGATGAGGGAAGGTTATTCAACAGTGAATGGTGCACAAAATATCTTGTTGTCCCACATAATCAAGGTGTTGTCTGCCTCGTCTGTCAAACTACAATTGCAGTCATGAAAGAGTACAATATTAAGCGACATTACGCAACTAAGCACTCCTCCCAGTTTGATGAAATTGTTGGTCAGGCACGAAAGGACAAAATTGAACATTTAAAACATCCATTGAAAAGCAACAAGGTGTTTTACCACTTTCAAGAAAAATTCAGAACTGGTGACAAAACTGAGTTTTAAGCTTTGTGAATGTATGGCAGAAAAGGGAAAGCCTTTCAGTGATGGAGAATTTATTAAAAATTGTTTAACAATATTCACAGAATATGCATGTCCAGAGAAAAAATATTTGGTGGAGCAAACTAGCCTTTCCCGCTTTACTGTCTCACGCAGGACAAAAGATCTTTCAGAGGACATCAAAGAAACTTTGAAAGAGAGATTGAATTCGTGTGAAGCTTTCAGTCTGGCTTTGGATGAAAGCACTGATATCAATGACACATCCCAACTTGTCATTTTCATCACTGCAGGCTTTGATGTTTTCGAAGAGTTTTTAGATATGGCAAGCCTTTCCTCCACAACCACAGGACAAGATATTTGTGAACAAGTGCTTAAGGTTGTAGAAAAGTTTGAACTGAATCCTTATAAATTATGTGGTGTTACAACAGATGGTGCTCCTTTCATGACAGGTAGGACAAATGGATTCACCAAGAAATTTCTAACTGCAATTGGAGCACAAGACGTAGTTGTAAGCCATTGCATTATTCACCAAGAGAGCTTGTGCACCAAAGTTCTGGATTTTGCAGAAGTCATGAAAAATGTCGTCCAATGCGTAAATTATATTCGAACACGAGGATTAAATCATCGACAAGTTAAAACTTTTTTAGATGAGCTGGACAGTGAGTATTCAGATGTTTTGTACTTCTCTGCTGTACGTTGGCTTAACAGAGCTGCTACTTTGAAGAGATTCTGGAATCTGCGAGAGGAGATTAAGTTCTTCATGGAGAGCAAACGTCAGAATGTGGACTTCTTGAGCAATGAGAACTGGCTGAATGACTTAGCATTCCTCACAGACATTACACAGCATCTGTCTGATTTAAACTTAAAACTACAAGGGAAAAGTCAACTTGTGAATAAGTTGTTTGAGCATATTTGTGCTTTTGAGAAGAAATTGGAACTTTTCCAGGTTCAGTTGAGAAGAGCCATATTGACCCATTTTACATGTCTTGCAACCAGGAAACTGGAATTTCCTAATCTGGATTGCACCAAATATGGAACCAGTGTACAAAAGCTGCGTGATGAGTTTGCAAACAGATTTCCAGATTTCAGACAAACTGAAATTAGATTGAAATTGTTCGCTCAACCTTTGATTTGGCAGTGGAAGACAGTCCTGATGATTGCCAAATGGAACTCATTGAACTGCAGGCTGACATGGACACTAAAAGGAAATTCTCTGAAAACAGTTTGCTAGACTTTTACAAACTCTCTGTACGTGAAAAGTTTCCCAATTTGTCCCGTCATACACAAAGAATTGCCTCCCTTTTTGGTAGCACCTACTGCTGTGAGCAATTTTTCTCCAAAATGAAGCTCATCAAAACCAAATGTAGAAGTCAGCTGACTGATGAACATTTGACCAGTCAGTTAAGAGTGGCAACCACTTCTGTCAAAGCTGATATTGACAAGCTCTGCAAGGACTCTAAATTTCAAGTGTCGCACTAATATGATCACTCATGCAAAAATATAAAATATTATTGCTTGCATTTTGAGAATTTTTTTAATTTATTGTGCATGTACACGAATAAGCTTGTTTTTTTAAGTGGCCCCGCTTGATTGATGAAGTTGGTTATATGGCCCACCGACGAAAAATGTTGCACACCCCTGGTCTAGAGACTTTGCGAGCTCATCTAAGTGC
Organism: Tachypleus tridentatus; assembly: GCF_004210375.1. NCBI lineage: Eukaryota > Metazoa > Arthropoda > Merostomata > Xiphosura > Limulidae > Tachypleus > Tachypleus tridentatus. Next base: position 87,222,460 of record NC_134836.1, on the reverse strand, counting down.
ATGGAAATTGCTTGCTTCAGTTCCTTGGGTACAGAAATGTCTCCGATTTCAGACACATCTTCGATCTTACTTACACAGTCGTACAGCAGGGGAAAGTTTGCGAAGTTATCATTCTATGTTCGTCGTTTCCATAACGGTTGCTTTTTTGAAAAGCCTTCAAGTTTTCTTCTGCTTCGATGACGTTGACTCCACCGCCCTGCATCTGTTGATTGAGAGCATTGAAGATATCGGCCATGTACGCCAAAATGAGAATGAACTCAGATTTTTCGAAGCAATCTGCATGACAATGTTGGTGCTCTCGCAAAAACAGGGCTAATTCCACACGCATGGCAAAAACACGATTCAGTAACTTTCCCCAGGATAACCACCGAACGTTAGAATGGTACAGAAGTACCTCGAATTCAGAGCCCATTTCATTACACAGCTCTTTGAAGATGTGGTGCTTCGGGGCACTATTTCGCACAAAGTTCACACATTCCACTACAATTTTTTAATACTTCTGCCAGTTTTGAAGGCAATGTTTTTGTTGCCAACGCATGACTGTGCAGAATACAGTGCGTTACAATGATGTGTGGTGCATCGACTTTCACCAGTTTTGTCCCAGCATAACTGGAGCTCCGTCCGAACAAACTGCAGAAACCATATCCCACGAAAGATCGTTGTCTCTGAAGAAGTCATTCACAAGTTTCTTCACGTCGGCTGCCTTAATCACTGTTGTAAGAGGCTTACAAAATAAAAAAAAAAACATTTTATCTCGTCGTTCTTCACATAGTGCATTAATACAACAAGCTGGCTTAGACTGGAAACGTCGGTGGTCTCGTCGAGTTGAAGGTTGAATTTTGCCGGGCTTGAAATCAGATCTGCAACTACTTTAGCCAAGATGTCATCGCTCATCTCATCTATTCTGCTGCTGATGGTGTTATTTGAAAGAGGAATTGGGGATAATTTATTTTCAGCAGCTTTTCCCAGCATGATATTCGCCATTTTCAACGCAGCTGGTGTTACGAGTGCTTCACCAATGGTGTGTGGTTTGCCCTGCTTTGGGATCAAATACGCAACTTCGTACGATGCTGTGAGGATCGGTTTGTCGATGGGTACAAAGCCGAGAACAGGCAAAGTTGCCTTTTCATCGAACCTGGCTTTCTTTACCTTGAATTCATCAAGCGTTGTGTTCTTGTATTTCCCATCTCCATGCAGCTTTAGGGAGTGTTCTCTTAGTTTTGCTGGTGCTAGACTAGAATTGCTCAACTTGGCATTGCAAATCATGCTTTGAGGACGCTGACTCCCATTATTTTCCGTTATACACGTGAATCCATATTTTACGAATTCGTCCGACTACTTTCTGTTTTTGCTCGACATAGTATGAAGGGATTGAAAGATTAGGAAAAAATCACAAATGACGCACGATTACTACAGTCACAAGTCGACTGCTAAGAGCACGAAGTTCCCTGCAGCACAGATATTAAGGCCAAGTGATGTGACGTGATCAGCCGCAGCCAATGATGGCCAAGTGGAGGATGACGTCACGAATCATACGAGTGGGGTGAACGGAACGGACACACACACAATGTGTGTGTTTTGACCTCCGCCGAACTCCTGAAACTGACTCACCGAACCCCTGGGGTTCGATTGAACCCAGGTTAAGAACCACTGTGTTAATAGAAATATCAAAGATGTTTCTACAAACAGACATGGTAAGACCAAAGAGAAGAGTTTATGTTTCTCTCGAGTTATACCAAAAACTGAAAAACCGGCAAATTACCACTTTTTTCTTTTTCTTTTTTTCTGTTTACTATAAAATAGTTTTCAGTCAATAATAAAAACCGTTTCGCAACTTGGAGTTTTTAATTCTTAATATGCTACAGAATCTAATCACAATACCTTAAGTATTAAAAAGGTGTCCAAAAATGATTGAGCGTTAAATTTTAAGGTTTGGTTTGTTTTCAATTTCGCACAAAGCTACTCGAGTGCTATCTGCGCTAGCTGTCCCTAATTTAACAGTGTAAGACAAGAGGGAAGGCAGCTAATCATCACCACCCATCGCCAACTCTTGGGCTACTTTCTTACCAACGAATAGGGGGATTGTCACATTATAATGCCCCCACGGCTGAAAGGGCGAGCATGTTTGGTGTGACGGGAAGTCAAACCCGTGACTCTCAGATTACGATCGATTTTAAGGAAAGAAATCAAAATTGGCGGCCAAACTTGTAGCTGCACTTATAGCATTGATAAGAATTTTACAGCAAATTTTTATTCATTAAATAACAGGATTGCGTTTGATGTTTTACCTACCATCATCATCCAAGCAATTAATAAAGGCCCAGCATGGCCAAGTGTCTTTAGGCGTTCGACTCGTAATCTGGGGGTCGCGGGTTCGAATCCCTTTTACACCAAACATGCTTGCCCTTACAGCCGTAGGGGCGTTATAGATACGGTCAATCCCACTATTCGTTGGTAAAAGAGTAGCCCAAGAGTTGGCGGTGGATGATGATGACTAGCTGCCTTCCCTCTATTCTTACACTGCTAAATTAGGGACGGCTAGCGCAGATAGCTCTCGAGTAGCTTTGCGCGAAATTAAAAAAAAACATCCAAGTAATTAATGAATATTTGGTTCAAAATTATTGTCAATGCTATAAATGTACTTACTAGTTTGCCAACCAATTTTGATTTCATTTCTTTAAGTCTCGTGCTCAGTTCTTTTTTGGCTTCACATCATTTCACACCTAAAATGTTTTTGATTAGATATTATGACATTTTGTCAATTCATACCAACAAACCACAGCATGTAGAAAAGTGAAACTCGATAGGAATCTACTTCAAAATCGCAAGCATATTATTTGGAACAAGACTATACCTTACAGAATCAACCAGATCTTTCAAAATATGTAGTGGTAGTCTTTCTTTCTAAACAACTGTCTTTAATCATAATGACAACCAACCGACAAAGTTTCGCTTTTAATTTTAGATAAAACATTTGTAAAATTTTCAGGTCGATAACCCATTGTGTTCAAAATTGAACTGGTATTTTATTTTTTTTAATAACTTCACACACATGTGACTTACACTGAAATCAAATTTGACACCTAATTATAGGTTATAAACACCTATGAACGTACCAGATTTGAAAAATAAAATCCATAAAAGTTAACTATTTTTTTTCTTTTTTCTAACTAACGTTTAGGTGTGATCGGTGCAAAGATAAAAATGAGAAGAAATTCAATCAAAATTGGAGACTTCATTTCTCGCATATTTATTAACGAATTGCCTTGAAATCTGGTATGATTGCTCGATGTGGCTTTGCTATTACTCAATTCCGACCATTTATAGCAACGTTTCAATGGATTTCCAGTTTTCGTGAGCTTTGGTCAAAACTCAACTTTTCTCTCAAGAATGGCATGTTCATTCATTCTCTTTTACTTCTTAGGAGTATTGATGTAGGTTTCATTTCTGTTACGATTTGGCCGAAGTAATATTTACCATTCCGTAGAGTAAGTAACTAAAGGTATCATTTTTATCATAACAGTTATAATGTAATAATTCAAGGTAAATGGGCGCGATCGCGTCCGTGTAACGCCCTGTGCTGAACAGATACTAATCTAATGTGGAAAGGTTTTTACGTGTTTACCTAACACCTGGGTGGAGCAAATACATAAAACATGTACGATAGATTAAGCATATTTTTACAGCGATTCAAATAATATTTCCAAAAGTTATATAAAAAAAGAGACAACATTTTAAAACTTTCCCATCACATCTACTTACTAGCGAAATTACTTATCATACTGATCATCATGCGTTTTATGACGTCAGTGAAATTGTGTACGCGATGGCTTTCTAAAAATTAAATTGAGAAAACAAAAATGACTTTGGTGGATTTTTGCTGGTGATGTCAAAAAACAAAAAGGCTTTTCCGAGTTGGGTTGAATGATGCAATTATGATTATGCAATTATCATGATTAGATTTTTTATAACATATTCAGTGAGGCACAGTCATAGCAGTTTATCTTCAATTTTTATCACAGGTGAAAAAGTTATACCTTTAATTTCCTTATTAATTAATTAATTCGATGGCTTATGAGGTCACCGAGATCTGGACCTCAGTTAAAATTTAAAATTGAATGTACTAATTAATTTTAAGCCCATACTGTAAAGGGTAAACAGTAGGTGGGACAGTGGTAAGTCTTAGTGGTTACATACCCATCGGTGGGCACAGCATATAGCCCGATGTGGCTTTGCCATGAAAAACAAAACATACACGCGTACATTATGAAAGGCTTAGCCTTTCTGCTTGTCGCTGTTTGGAAGCAGGGTAAATTTTCACTTTAACCTAACCAAAGCAATGATTCGTTCCAAATGTAATTTACTGCTTCAGAACTAGTAGTTTTAGTCTACGGAAAGTGTTCCAAACAAAATGTTAAATTATTGTTTTCATACAAAGAAAGATTCTAGTAAAAAATAACAGTGCTATAGTATAGTGCATGACGATTCATACAATCAAAAACCGGTTACGTTAAAAGTCTCTGCAAAAAATATTACAAATCTTCTATTACCTTGATGCTGATTTTTTTTAAATGTATATACATGTCATTCTCATTTTGTAATTTATATACAGATTTAAGTTACAGCTCGAAATTGTAGGCACGAATCGTAAATGTTTATTATTATTATTATTTAGCTATTATTAGCAGCTTTATACAGTTTTTAAAAATACGGGATTACTTTTACACTTTATTTTAATTGTTTTGTGATAAAATTTAACTCGATGTGCACTAGTATTTCGTAAACATGTCATTCTTATTTTGTAATTTATATACAGATTTAAGTTACAGCACGAAATTGTAGGCACGAATTACTTTTACACTTTATTTTAATTGTTTTGTGATAAAATTTAACTCGATGTGCACTAGTATTTCGTAAACAATTGTTTTATAACGTTTTTGTTTAATGTCCTTAACTGTCCTTCCTTTTTATCAAATAATCTAAATAACTATAATTTCCTATAACAACTGAATTTGTTTATAATGTTATTTTTTAGTTAGTGCTATATGCAAGGAATCACGTGACTAATCTCTTTCTGTCTATCTCGTTGTACGATTTTTGTTTTCTTTTTTTCCTTTTATATATATCCATCTATCAAATAAACAGTGTGTCTCCTTTCTTTTTGGTTTTTCTATTATTCTATCCCGGTGGCTGTTGATTTATCGGGTTTTTTCTTTCAATAGTTTATTTATTTCACATCTTGCTTTAACGTTTTCGCTCGGATCTAGCTACATACTGTTTATCATTTTATTTGTCGTTCTTTTACGTTATTGACTATATTCCTGTTAATAAATTATTACCTTTATATTGCAGTTATTCTATCTCTCCATTTTTATTCTTATATCTTCCTATTTACCTATATTTATGTGTCTGTTTGTAACCATTATGATATACCCATTTTTCACACATCACGTGACTTCTCTAA